>NW_018397267.1:6976427-6982396 GCF_002168275.2 Theobroma umbraticum | reverse complement strand
AGCACCTTTGAAAATGGTCCCTTCACGACCGTCCTTTTTAGTGCCAGACTTTGGGACACGCTGAGAAGGAGCATATTCAACAATGGCCTTGAATTGAGTACCTGTAAAAAGTGGCATCAAAACGATATTTTAGAATGGAAGGGGCAACGGGTACATCTAACTCAAAGAATAAGAAATTAACATAATGCAAACAGAAGTTGTATTTTTATATATCTAGTAAGCATCACATAAGCTGTCCACTAAACAAGAGAAACATGTCAGCAGTTCATAAACATCATAAAGGATCAGAGATTTAACCATGACATACCCTTCTCATTAACAAATACATGCCCATCAAAGAACTCAGCGAACTCAAAAACATCTTCTGGTCTCTTGAAGTTTACATAGGCTCGAGAGTACCTCTGATGCTTATGGCTGCAAAATTGTTTTAGAATAAGAAAAAAATCCTTAAGGATCAAAGACAAGGTTAAAAAACAAAACAAGGCTAGCGTTCAAAGAATATCCTCAATCAAAATTTTCAAGATTTTTTCATTTCCACAAGTTCTAAAGCAACTATTCACACACTATGTTAAGAAATCAATCATGTCTCAGTTAAATCCCATGTTCGTCCTAAGGTCTTCTAATGTGATAAGCGCTTTGCAGGATTGTATAATATAATAATTTCTTTCCATTGCTTACCCCAAAAAAAAAAAATTCTTTCCATTTCATGCAGTTCTTCCTCAGCAAAGAAACGGAATATCATTAAAAAAAAACCACATTCCTAAAGAAATAAAAACACAAACAAATAACCTTGACTCTCAAACTAGTTTCAAATTTTACTTTCAATTATTTCAACCCCTTTTTCCAACTGCTAAAGAAAAAAAATTACTATATTAATGAAACAACATAGCTATATCCTATCAAATATCAATCTCTAAAGCCCTAAACAAAAGTCAACAGTGTAATCACAAAATTTGCTCCATTTGATCGCTGAGCAACTAAATTAGAAATAATTCTAAAACGAATAAAACAAATGAAAACTGGGGGAACAAAAAATCGAAACCTTAACCTGGACTTGCCGAGACGGAAGGAGAACCAATTGTAACGATCACAGAAACGATCGTCGATTTGAGAGAAAAGAAATGATTGGGTGACCGACGGTGGCAGATGCCTTATCACCACCTTCGTTCTTCGCAACGGTGCCTTCATCTATCGATTTCTCTTCCTCAATTCCTCTTTCAATTCCTTTCTCTTTTTGGATTCAATTTGTAACAATTTCCTAGTCTAAAACACCCAAACTTCGTAAGAGCTTTTTTTTTTTTTTTCTTTTTGCAGGGGATTTGTGTTTTTTAACTTGGCAAATTCAATTTTATAATTTTTTTCATGAGTCAGGAGTCCGCAAAGAGCTTGTTTTTTTTAACTTGAAAGCACTTATAAAAAATAATAATTTTTTAAATTAAATTAAATTTATTTGGTGAATTTAGTGTTATAAATTTTTTTAAGATAAGTTATTTGGTCAAATAATTTATATAAATTTTAATTTTAATTAAAATTATTATAAAAATATTTAATAAATAAAAATTTTAAAAATATGAAAAATATTTTTATATAATATAAAATTTATAATTAATAATAAATTATATAAAAATAAAAACCAATAATATTAAAATTATTTTTAATAAATAAGAATTTTTTGAAATAAAAAAATTTCTTGAAAAAGTGATGTGTTTTTTAAAAAATAAAACTCCTCTGTAGAATTTATTTTGAAAATTTATTTTAATTTTGTTTTTAAAAAAAATTTAAAAATCTATATTTAACCTGATTTCTAGTTTTAAAAATTAAAAAAAAACAAACAGTACAGACACTAAATAGCAACAGAAGAGGAGAAAGACCGCGACAACTGGGCGCGTGGCGTTTAGAGAGAGAGAGGGGGTTAAACTATGCAACCACTGAGGTAATCGTCCAATTGGTTTACCAACTATATCACTCTCTTACCTGAAATTACATTTTTCGCCATTGATCAGATAAAATAGCTTGTGAAGTTGTAAACCCTGATAAAAAATTAACGTTGAATTTGATTTTGTGGGAGGATTGAAAGCCTGCTTGAAAGAAGCTTTATCTGAACCGATGATTCTTCCATTACAAAGGCTCGAGCTGTTTCCACATATGCAAAATTGCTAGATTGCTGCAAGGAGTTATGTTACATGGACCACCATGAACCGGCAAGATTGGCGAAATGATAGGTTGCAATGGACTTAAATGGATGCATTTTAATGTGTTTAAAATATTTGAAAAGTTTCTGTAGTAGAATATTTTATTCAATTTAGTTCATCTATTCAAAATTATAATAATTTAATTTTTTAATTTTAAAAATTATTTTAATTTAATTTTTTAATTTTAAAAATTATTTCAATTTAATTTTTATCTTTAATGGTATATAAATTTACAATTAAAAAGAATGATATCATTTCTGATTGATGATCTAAAGTCAATATGACGATGGTGCATACCACGTGGACATATAATTTGGTAGTGTTACAAGACGTTAATATGATGATATGGTAATGTTAATGTGACACTTATATGCTGACGTATTAGTACCACATGACAGATAAAATTTTTTTAAAAAAAAAATTTATGTCAGGTCACAAGGGTTAAATTGAATAAAAATATATAATATAAAAATTAAATTGAACAAAATAGAGATGTATAGAGACTAAATTGAAAAAATATTTGAAAAGTACAAATATATAAGTAGATGATATAAATAAGCTAAATATTTAAGTGTAAAAGATTTATGATGTTACAAATATATAAATATTTTTTTATTTTATTATTTAATTTTAGAATATGTACATTAATTTATCTTCTTTATAAAAAATTAAGTTTGAATTCTCCTTCTATAAAAATAATTTTAAAAAAAATTCAAACTTGAATCCAAATTTAGATAAATAACTTGCATTATGTTGAAATAAAATCATATAAAAAGATTAAATAAATGTTTTTCTTCTATTTATAAAAATATAAAAATTTGAAATTTATTTGACTTAGTTTTTAATTTAAATTGAACTCAAATTAGTAAAATAAGTTGATTCAGTTACAACTTTTACATTTTACAAATACCTATTCTTTTGGAATTATTCAACCCTTATTCAATTTACCGTTTATTTAAATTTACTCAAAGTTTTTTCTAAAACAATTTTATTTAAGTTTAAATACCACAATTAAATTTTGTTAAATTTAAATTTAAATTATTAATTTAGATCTACGAAAAATTTGTAAATACATAATAAAATGGTACAAATAATTACAATTATATTTAAGTCTCTGATCCATAAATGTAGTCTTTAATTTAGAAAAATTTAATTTAAAAAATATAATTTAAAATATTAAACAAAATAGAAACATAAAAGATAAATAAAAAATTAAAAGGGTAGAGTAGTTGAGATTCTATGAGTATAATAAGAGATTTATCATTCTCAAATTAAATAAGATATAATGAAGAATTATTTTTATAATCATCACTAACTTCAAATTTCCTTTCTTTATTTTTTTAAAAAAAAAAACTAAATCAACCTATTTTACTAATTTGAGTTTAGTTCAAGATAAAAATTAAGTCAAATAAATTTTAAAATTTTATACTATTATATATAAAATAAAAGAAAAATTTATTTAATTTTTAATATTATTTTATTCTAACAAAATGTAAGTTATTCATCTAAATTTGACTTTTGGTGTGAAATTTTTTTCAAAATTTTTTTAATAGAAAGAGAATTCAAATTTAATTTCTGCATAGAAAATAAATTAATGTATATATTCTAAATTCAAATAATGAAGTAAGAAACTATTTATATATTTTTTAACACTATAAATTTTTTATACTTAAATATTTAGCTTATTAATAAGTATATCTATCATCAAATTAAATATTTATATTTTTTAAAAATTTTGTATTTTAGTCTTTCAACATCTTAATTTTGTTCAATTTAATCTCTAAATTATATATTTTTGTTCAATTAAGCTCTTATGATGTGGCACACTTTTTTTTTTGAAAATTTTTTAATCTGCCACATACTGCTAACACGTCAACATTGTTATACTATCATATTAATGTCACATGACATATCACATCATCATATTGATGTCGCATCATCAAAATGTACCATGTCAACACTGACGTCATTTCCTTTAACGACTAAATTGAATGCTATTAGGAAGAGAAACTAAATTGAAGTAATTCTCAAAATCGAATAACTAAATTGTTACGATTTTGAGTAGATGGATTAAATTAAACAAAATACCCTAATACAAAGACTTCTTAAGTATTTCCACTTTTTAATACCCTTTGATAATGAAGGTTACTCCATGTACTTCTTGACAACATTTCAAAGTAAGGTGGCAACATTTAATTCAATTGAATTATAATGATAAAATTTAGGATTTAGTCATAATATAATGAGAAATTTGATATTTATTTTTTAAAAAATCATGATGTAATTTAAAAAATAAAAAAATGTGATTTTATTAATGACAGAATGTTTAAATAAAATTTTAAATTATTTAAGAAAGTTTAAAAAAGTTTTTATTTTTTTATTGTGTTCAATTAAACTCTTATACTTTTATTTTGAATCAAGTAAGCTCTTATAACTAATAATTGATTAATTGTCATTAGTCAAAATACTACTTGTCGTTTTATATTTATATGATATGGACATTAATGTAAAAAGTGAAAAATATTACATCATCATCATCAATTATGATATATTAACATGTCACATTACTATCAATTATAATATATTAACATGTTACGTCACTGTTACGCTATATAGAATGATAAATGATATTTTGATTAAGTTAATTATTAGTCATAAAAGTTTATTTAACTCAAGAAAAGAATACAAGGATTTATTTAATTCAAAATAAAAATATAAAGACTTAAATACAATAAAAATATAAGAATTTATTTAAATTTTTTTAAATAATTTAAAGACTTTTTTTAGATATTAAACCTTTAAATTTATTTTCCAAAGATCAAGCTACTTGCTTAGGCTTGTAAACTCATCTTGACTTGGGTTAAGCTTTTTTATTTTTTTGATACTAGGGAATAAAAAAAATTAATTACATCATTCTAGTTCAAGATATACCTAAATTATTTGCAAGTAAAAAAAAAATAATCCTAGTGAATGAAGAATTAAAAATATGAAGACCTGAAGATAAATCACCATTATATGTTGCCATCTAATCAGCACACAATTAACTTCACGATGAACATGAGATAAAGCACATTTCCAATTCAATGGTATTATTATATTATTAAATAATATATTGTATTTAAATTTAAAATTAATATATATAAAAATGTTAGTATTAATATAAAATTATTATAAATATTTTAATAATAAAATATTAAATTAATATAAAAATTGAACCAAACTCAAATTTGACTTTTAAAAAGACCGACCTAAATTATAACACCATTGTTAACTATATATAATAATAGATACTTTGTAATTGGAGATACTATATCACTTGACCAGATTAAGCAGGATTGGATTATTTTAAAATTTAATTCAAGTAAGATTTAAATAATAAAATTACTACTCATGACAAGTTTGAGTAGGATTCAAAAAGTGATTTTATGATACGCTCAACTTGAATCTAATTTTTGTTTTTAAAAGCACAACTCAAATCTAATTATAAATAATAATTTTTATATTTAAAATTAATTTTACATATTATTTATCTATAAATAATTTATAATTAATGAATACATACTAAAATTTACTAATTGTTCAAAATATGATTTTAAAATTTAATTCAAGTAAGATTTAGATAATAAAATTACTACTCATCACAAGTTCGAGTAAGATTCAAGAAGTGATTTTATGATACCTACAACTCGAATCTAAATTTTTTTTACACATATAACTCAAATTTAATTATAAATAATAATTTTTATATTTAAAATTAATTTTACATATTATTTATCT
>NW_018397267.1:6928302-6976327 GCF_002168275.2 Theobroma umbraticum | reverse complement strand
AAAATTGAAGGCTAAGGCTTAGGGCTGCCCTTACCAACAAACGTGGACAGCACCATTATCTTATATTGTGACTCCACTATTTCCAAAGTGGGATTTTGACCAAATCAAATGCAAATGAGAATGTTCACCAAACCAAGGCCCCCTTTTTTTAAATCATGAGTTTGTGTGATCATCTACTTTAATAGTTTAGGCCGACTGACTTTGACCTTCTTTCAAACTATGGGCTCCTTATAACATGTCAATGCCAAAGTTTCAGATTTTCAAGCCATCAAAATAAAAAATCCGACAGATAATCACATGATATTAGTTGAACAAACTCACTCAACTCAAATTTTTGTTTCCTTCAATCCTAATCCATTTGTTGAACTATTTTCGGGTTTTCTTTTTCCCGAATTCAAGAACACGTAAAAAATAATTATTCCTTTTAAGTTAATGTTTAGGATAAATTTTTGGGGGGGGTTTTCCGGTTAAGTTACAGGTTAACTTTCCAAATTAGTGGTGGCATACTGTTGGGCAGCCTATTGTTTCAACCACTTTGAAATTTGGATGACCAACGATTATAAAGAGTAGTATTACATATATAGTTGGTAAAGTTAATTAAAGTCACATATAAATCATATTTTGCAATAGGAATTTGAAATTTTAGATTAACAAAAATGCAAAAAAAAAAAAATTGGTGCATATTGCAACAAGCAAATTTTATTTTATTTTATAAAATCTTTTGTTTTTGTTTTCACATGGCAAATTAATTTATTTTTAATAATTTGTAAAATTGAAGTCGTTACCAAGAAATTACATGCCATGTATTCTTATTCCTCACTTCTATACTTTGGTTTTAAAAAAGTTAGATTGTAAAACTGAAAATGAGTAAGAACTGCCTTTACATTCTCATTTCATTGTAGTATATTTATATTACAATAAGTATCGATAAGATAAAATTAGGTTAAATATCTAAATAAACTTTTGAATTATATTAAAAAAATCAATTAAACTTTTATACTTTTATTATCTTCAATTAAGTCTATAAACTTTTATTTTAGGTTAAACAAACTATTTTCACTATCCATTAACTAATTTTTGTTAGTCAATGACACAGCTAGTACTTTTATATAAGCTCATTTACCACATAATATGTTCACGTGTTATTTTGATGACGTTAATGTCACATAGATGATGACATGGTAATAAAACTTGCCACCTAATAATTGTGTGTTTACCTTTTTATTCCATTACATGTTTAAAAAAAATTGAACGAGGAATTTGCAAAAAAAAAAAGATAAAAAAATTATCAAGTCAAACCTTGATTATCATCCTATTTGGTTCTTAACCTTGATTTAAGGTTTTTGTTGAAAATTTAGTAAATTATCTAAAAAGACAAAAAAAAAAAAAGAACCAAATCCTTAACTTTGATTGTCCATTGATGCCGTTGAAGACAAAATTCTACTATAATTTTCAAATAAAATTTAATTCCATTCTTGTATAATTTGATTCCATAACACACCCTTTGAAAATCCTAATACTAATTAATTAGTTATAGACAGATAGTTTCACCATGAATACAAAAACCAACATTGCAAAAAAATTTAATCTTAACAATGGAACTGCCTAATATTTCTACAAAAATATTGAAATAAATGTAAAAAAAAATCATTACGTAAAATAAAATAAAAACACAACCACAAAAAATTATCAAAGAAACTTGGAAAAAATTTCATCTAGGCCATCTATAAAAACAAGAGAGGTTGTCATGATTCTTCTTCAAAGTCACGGTCAATTCCACATCTCCCAGGTTCTTCCTTGGTCAGCCCTAAAATCATAAAAGGAAAACAATTAATCAAACAAAAAAAAAACAAAAAAGAAAAGAAAAGTACGCTTTCTAGAAGTTTAATTATGTGGTTCTTCATATTAATGTATGATCAAGTAGTAGACCATGCATGGCGACTGATGCTGGAAGAAGGTACAAAACGCTCAAAATTAACGTACTTTTCTAATTTTCTTTTTGTTTTTTGGTTGATTAATTTTTTTTTTATGTCTGGAACTAATTAATTAGTATTAGGATTTTCAAATGGTGTGTTTTGGAACTAAATTATACAAGAATGGAATTAGATTTTATTTGAGAATTATAGTAATTTTGTTTTCAACCACATCAATGGACAATTAAAGTTAAAGATTTGCTTTTTTTGTCTTTTTGGATAATTGATTAAATTTTCAGTAAAAACCCTAAACCACGTTTAAGATTCAAATTAGTTTGATGACTTTTTATTTTATTTATTTTTCAAAATTTTCATTTATTATTTTTAAACAAGTATAATTTTTAAATGATAAGTTTTATTGTTGCATTACTTGGCATTGAAATTATCAAAATAACACATCAACATGCCATATGATAAACCATATTGCATAAAAGTACCAACTGTATTATGAACTAACGAAAGTTAGTCAATAATTAATGAGAGAGATTTATTTAATTTAAAATAAAAATTTAAAAATTTAATTAAATATAATAAAAATATAAAAACTTAATTTTTATTATAATTCAGGATTTATTTAGATATTTAACCATAAATTTATAAACGATTACAAGTAATATACCATTTGAGTTCAACTTGACTCAAAGTCAAGTAAGGTTCTTCCATTCTTTTTATCTTTGAATCTGTCCTCTTTCGTATCTTTGAATTTGTCAGCTGATGCTTCCTTCTTCTTCCCTGTGTAATCACTTTTTATGGATTCTTGCAACTTATTTTTATTCTTGTTGTCATAAATTTGTTGTGATTGCTTCATGCATGATCGATGTCATGGTTGCATTAATGCGCTTGCCCATGTTGCTTTCGTATAGACTTAATTGCATCAAATATTGAAGTTGTTGCACTTATTCTAGTTGGTGTGGCAGCAGATTGACTATCACATGAGGTCGATGATGCTTGTTCTGTAACATGTCCCTGCAAGATGGTGCACCGTTGGTGACACCAATCTTGGATAGAAGATAAAAGAATCAAGCTTTAAATAAGGGTTTGGTGTAAAACTTCAAATTTCTAAATAGAAAATTAAATTTAAAAATAAAATAATAATTTTTTGATGAGTTTTTTTATTAAATATTATACATCAAAAATATTATTTGAAAAGAAATATTATCTAGATAAGCTTTTAAAAGTTTTCCCTTTTGTGTTTGCCAAGATCTAACTTTGCATCAAAATAATGCATATAATATACTGTTTGATCAAAGTAAAATAATATATTATTTTGCTGAGAGTTAAACAATGTATTACTTGAATGAAAATAAAACTTGCAAGGAGTATTTGACTATTCTTTACAAAAAAAAAAATAATCCCAACCATCTTTAAGAGGTTTGCCTTTTCTTTTTCTCACGTTGGGCTGGCCCTCCCACTTTTTATTTTCTTCTTAGCTGAGCCTCCGTTGTCTTCTGTAGATTTTTTTACTTTGTTCTCCTTTTTTCTTGTTTCATCGTACCATCTTAGCCTTCATCTTTCTCTTTTGTCCATTTTAAGGTTAGAAATTGAAACTCTAAATATTATTATTCAAGGGGTTTTATATTCAATATTATTTTTCCTAAATCCAAGTTTTCTTGTTTTTGTTATTTTGTTAGGAGTTGAATTCTAATTTTATCTAGTTTTAAACTCACCAAAGTAAGACTTCCAAAAAACACTCAAGTGACTAAAATGGGTATGAATTTTGAGATGAATGTTGAAGAGAACTTAGTTCTAAGGATAGATTAATTAGATAGAAAATGTTAAAGTGATAAATTATATTTTTTTTAGCTTAAAAGAATGTATGTGGGAAAAAGTTTTCAAGGAAAACCTTAATTGTTGAAATAGGCACGAAAATATGTCGGCAGGATAGGGAGAACCTAAAGCTAGAGAAAAGATTGTTAGAGGTTGTTAAATGATTTTATTAAATCTCTAGTCTTGAAGTAAATGATAGACTCCTTTATTGTGTTGGTTGTATATGTTAGGCTCTTTTGAAACTCCAAGATTAACTAGCTAGGGGAGCTTGGTTAAGTAGCTTAGCCTTTTAGTGGCATATAAGGTGAGGGATATGCATTTAATTTTTTTTTTTTTAAATTGCATGCAATGTTTGATTATGTTATGATCAATGCTTTAAAAAATGTGCATAGAAAATAAGCCCTTTATATTATATTATATGTTTTGTCTTCAACTATGTCTAAATTGGTAATGTTATTAACTTATTTGAGAGCAGTGTTGTAAGCATATATGGTTTTATGATTAACTTGTTTTATGATATGCTATGTGTGGCGTCACTATATTCTTTTTAATACATGTTGGACATAAAGCTCTTTTAAAAAGTGAAATTTGTTATAAAAAAAATGTGAAATATTTTCAACATGGAGCACTTAAAGTGAGGACTTAGGATAGCAGTAGTTTTGCTACCTATTGTGCACAATAAGACCACCCTAGTTAACATGGAAAAGTGGGGTAAATGGCGTTAGTCTTATGACCGGAGGATGGCACAAGCGATAATGAGGTTAGTAGGTCGGAGAGCATTAACTATAGGGGTTGGCCACCTATCATGTGAGATATGTTTGAATTTTGTACTTCTTAAGTTGCTCCACTAGTGTATTAAATTTTGATCATGATAATTGGACTATTTGATATATGTTATTATAAGCTTTTCACTATGAGCATATTGGAATTTAAATATTGTGAGCTATGTGATTAGATTAAGTGCGGTAAAGGTTTGAAATGAGAAAAGTACCAAAATATACAGATTTTGAACGAAGTATCAAGACTAGTTTCTTGTGTAATCACCGGATTTCAATAAAAATGGTTCTTTTTTTATGTTATTTGAGACATAAAGACTTTGGTTTTCCGGAGTATGATTATATCAACGTTCTATAAATTAGATATGATGAATTCTGAGTATGTGTATGCATAGTTTTATGTTTTCAAACAAAATTGCATGATTTTAAACTAAAATAACATGGTTTATTAAATACTCTTACAGTAATACTTGTTTCCCTTCCTTATCCCTCACTGAGTAATTATACTTATCTTTTCAAAATTCATGTTTTGAATTTTCAAAACAAAAGTTAGCTAGATTGTGAAGGAGCAATTCTATCCTTATTTATCATTGGGTGTTACTATGGCATTCACTAGACCCCACGAACCTATATCACTCCATTGTTCTGTCATGTTTCAAATACTTATGATGGAGAATGTATAAAGAAATCGTTAGCACTTGATGTTATAATATTGAATTTAAAAATATTCAAAGTATGTTAAGTGTTTGGATGTGAATGGTATCTGCATATGATGGACTATTGCTGTACCAAGAGTGTGAAAATCTATCTCTTATAAGTATGACCATAAAACTTGCTTGTACTCAATGGGTTTTGCCTATTGGATCCCTGCGCTGGTCATAGTCTGAGATTAGGTCGAGACATTTGATAAGTGCATTTGCTAATTGGTGTAGTGTGGAAATGTGTTTGATATGAAGTTGTCCTTGATTAACCTTTTCTCTAACAAAGAAGTAATCTAAAGCGAGGTGCTTCATCTTTGTGTGAAAAACAGGATTTTTGCAAGTGTAAGTTGCACTTAAATTGTCATAATACACAATTAGAAAGTTAAAGACTAATATTTTGAGTTCTTGAAGTAAACATTGAACCCATGTGACCTGGAAAACAACAATTGCAATAGCTTTATATTCAGCTTTTGTGGAAGACCTGACTGCTTTTTTTTATTTTTTTGAACACCGAAAAATGGGAGTCCTACCAAGATATTAACAAAAGGCAGAAGTAAATGTTCTATCATCTAGATTTCCTTCCCAGTCAGAATCTGCGAAGACTTTAAGAGAGAGAGTAACTTCTTGCTTAATGAACAGACCATGAAACAATGTTCCTTTAAGGTATCTCAATATCCTTTTAAGGTCTTGTTAGTGCATTGTGGCCGCTTTATGCATAAATTGAAAAAGTTTATTGACAACATATATTGTGTCTTATGAGAGAGAGATACTAAAGTGAACAAACAAACCTTTTGAATTCTACCTCTTTTTTATAAGCTTCTGAATTCTACTTCATTAGACAAAGTTGTGGTACAATCCTTAACTCTTAACGTGTCAGCTTTTGTAAGAATATCATAGATATAGTTGTGTTAAGACAAGAATAAACCTTGTACTGTAAGAATAACTTCAATGCTGAGAAAATAGTTTAGTGAGCCAAGATCCTTTATAGAGAATTGCAAGGACAAAGTTTGTATAAAGTTAGGAATGAACTTTTTTATTGTTGCCTGTCAAAATAAGATCATCAACATATCCCAACATATAGGTAGCTTTACCATTGTTCTTATAAATGGATATAGATGTATCACCAATTGAATTGACAAAACCATATGAGAGCCAAAAGCTACTTAATGTTTGATATGATGCCCTCGAAACTTGTTCGAGACCATAGATTGTTTTCCTTAGTCTACAAACAAATTTTGGTTTAATTTTTTTTTGTATAGAATAGGGAGCTATTTCATGTAATCTTTCTCAAAGAGTTCACTTTATAGGAAAGCATTATTAACATCCATTTGATGGAGAGAGCTATGTATTTGATGTTGCTAAGCAAAGAACCGGTTCGATAGTAACAGGTTTTCTCACAAGACTAAATGTTTCATGGAAATCAAGAGCTAGCCTTTGAGTAAAGCCCTTGGCCTCTTATTTGGCCCTGTATCTAGGTATGGACCCTTCAAGATTTCTTTAACTCCAAACGCCCACTTACAGCCAACTATTTTTCCATTTGATGGTAGGGAAACTAGTTCCCAATCTAGTTATTAGTGAGGGTAGCATATTCATCAAGCATAGCCTTTTTCCAATGAGGACGTTTTACTGCTTGAGTGACACTAGAAGGCTCAATAAACATAGGCAAAGGATGTTTAGCTGTTAGTTGAACCTGCTTAGATTTTAAGATAATATTTTGATATCTTATAACCATTGGGTGGATTATTTGAAGCTGTGGTAAGCTAGATGCATAGTTGTTTAGATTAACCTTCCGATCAATAGTAGGAGTAAAAGATTGTACCTAAGCTGAGGAAGGAGGGTTGTTACACGCTTCTGCCACTTGCGCAGGTGGATGAGTAGAGAACTGAGTTGTAGCTTAAGTTCTCTGCTTATGGAACAATATTGGGAGAAGCAAAGGCAAAATTCTAGGTAGAATTCGAATCACTAGAAATTAGAGCAATTGATGAAGGTTTAGTGCTAAATGGAAACTTAAGACTCATCAAACAAGACATGACTTGATACAAAGAGCCTTTTTGTACGAGGATCTGGATAACACAAACATCTAAATATACTTATTTTCAAGAACAGAGGATGTCAACCTATTAAATAAGTAGACAACTGTAGAAAATAAAAATGACCAATATGATAATGGCATGGATGCTTGATGCAATAATGTTAGACAATACTTCTATTCCTTCCTTCAACAATTGCATTATGTTGAAGGGTGTGTGGTGGTGTTTGCAAGTGCTATATTCCAAATGAAGTAAAGTAAGATTGCAGCTTAATGAATTCACCACCATCGTCAAAATAGATGAACACTTCAGAAGTCTTGAAGTAGTTTTCAACCAACTTTTTAAGCTTAGGAAACAAAGAGTATGCATCAGTTTTATATCTCATAAGGTAGAACTAGATGTATTTGGTAAAATGAACAACAAAAGAAATATAACCATTTTATTTATTTAAATTAATTTTTATAATGTCATATTATTTGTATTTGTTCTTTGGGTTGATATGAAGTCTAAGGTCAGAATTCAGTTCTTTAAAGGGTTCCTTTGGCATTTAACAATTTCAGGCCTTGCTTAGACCAGACCCAACTCCTAGTTTTTCACTAACAGATGCTGTTAACATAATTAAGATAAAAATGGATCAAACACTAAAATTTAATCAAATTAAGCAGATAAATAGCATAAACCCAAAACTAAAAGAACAATCTAGAAGCTAAATCAAGCCAGCTCGCCACACAAGCAAACAAAGAAATTGTACAACCATGAGATGCAAAATGCGCTCTGCCAGGTGAGATTTCTTGCACCAGGCAAAGGCCAAGATGATGGGATCTAATGGCCAACTGAGGAGGTGCCAAGAACGACATCCTCAGCTCCATATAAATACAAGATGTGAAAAAAAAAAGAGGAAACCCTAGAAAAACCAAAAAAATAAAGCAAAAACCCTTGAACCTAACGATTAGAAAACCTTAGAAAACTTAGGAAATCAAAAAACAATAAAAACCCTAGCTTTTCTACCAGCTGCATACCACAATCAACACAAAAATATCAAAAAATTGTAGAATAAAAAACCAAAAAAATACAAAGAAGAAGAAAAAGAAAAATGAAGTATTGCTCTGAGAAAAGAGGTAATTGGATATTTTGGTGATTTGTAGGGCATAGGAAGTGACGGTAGAGATCTGAGAGAGATAAACAGAAGAGGGAAAGGGAATATCGACGACTTGAACGGTAAAGGCTCACGGCAAGGACTGGAGCTTGAGGCAGCTAGGGTTTGGGAAGAAGAAGAGAGGGTCGTTTGGTAGAGAGAAAATGAGAAAGAAAGGAAGAAAAAGGGGTTTAAATAGGTGGGTTTTAAGGAAGATCGGTGCTTAAACGACACTATTTCAGAGGACTCAAAAAGCTCTTCAATAGTGCTTGAAACGGTGCTGCCTGGAGCTGAAAGTGGAGGCTAGAGGCTGTCTGCTAGTGAGAATGAGAGAGAGAAAAAGAAAAAGGGTTTTAAATAGGTATGGTTTTAAGGAGGATAGTTGCTAAAACGGCACTGTTTCGGGGGATTCAGAAAGCTCTTCAACAGTGCTTGAAACGGCGCTGTTTGGAGCTGAAAGTGCAGGCTTTTGCTGATCCTTAGCAAGACGGCCTTGGGCAGTGAGTTGGGCAAAGGGTGAAAGGTCAAAGCCCATTTCTGCAACCTGACCCGTTAGGCATTCCCTAACCCAAACTTTGGTGTGATATTGGGCCCTTTAGCTTATTGGGTTTGGCCTGTTTGTTTTTTTTTTGTTTTATATTTGTTTTGTGTTCATTTATTTAGTTTCTTTAGTTATTTTCCCACTAATATATATAATGCAAATTTTTTTCTTATGAAAAACTTAATTATATGGTAATATATATATAGGTATATAAAAATAATAATAAAGCATGTAAACTTGTAGTTTACTTTTTACATAGTATTTTAAATTGGTTGATGTTACGGAAGGGAAAATCTAGAGGATGATGCTCCTAAGAAACTATGTAGAATGTTTTGGAT
The DNA here is from genome assembly GCF_002168275.2 of Theobroma umbraticum. NCBI lineage: Eukaryota > Viridiplantae > Streptophyta > Magnoliopsida > Malvales > Malvaceae > Theobroma > Theobroma umbraticum. The sequence goes on along the minus strand of NW_018397267.1, from coordinate 6,967,066 downwards.
TAATGTGCTTGTACATGTTGCCTTAGTTTGGACTTAATTGCATCAGATGTTAAGGTTGCTGCACTTATTCTAGTTGGTGTAGTGGCAAATTGACTTACAGATGAGGCTGATGATGATTGTTCTCTAATAATGTGTTTTTTATCTTCCTTTGTCACAACATTGTCCCCACACACATGCTATTTAAATAAGTCTCTATCTCTTTTTCCTTACTCCAAAGTATTCAAATCATTCCTTATTATCATTCATTTTCACAAAAGTTAAATCCGCTACTAGTCGACTGCCTAAACTCAATGTTTTGATAAACTTTTAAAAATTCGCATAGCCTTTTTTTTTTTTTCATCATCCATTCAAGTTGTTTTAAGTCATTTTTTTTACATATAAATTTAAGTGATTGGACATTGAAACATTTAATTATTAATTAATATATAATCTTTTACTTAAAGAATAGGATTTAAACTTCTCGCCTCCAAATCCTGAAAAAAAAGTTAGGTGGCCGAACCTAGCTATATCCACCCGTATTGATTTTGCATTTTTTTTAATTTTCTTTTACAATTATTTCTAAGTATTCAAAAGCCACTTTTTTATGGAGGAGACAACTGTCGTTTTTGCATTAAAAAATGGTCGTATCCTCCTATTTGTGTCCTCCTAGGGTTTTTAATGCTTATTCTTCATTCGAGTGTTGTTTCGATCCTAATTTCTCCGGTGCACCAATCAGCCACAAGCCTCGAGTCTGGTCGAGTCGACGAGTAATGGTGGCATCATTTTGTACTAGACGAATCGACGGCGGGGGTTTGTCATCTCTGATCTTTTGTTTCCCACCAAACTTCTTTTGCCAGCTCAGCATCAAGGCTTGTAGCAACTATAGCAACATCAATGTCGTGCAAATTGTCTCGACTTCATGGTTGAACAGTCCCCCCTCAGGTTCCCCTTCCTCAGCGACGGCTGCTGTTTAGCAACCGCAACCGCCACTGTCCATGTTTCTGATGATGTGACGGTTGTGTAAGGTTGTAATGACAACGGTAGTGCAGAGATTGGTGGTTCAGATAATTCAACGATATCTTTTTTGAGCCTAATGGGAGCATCACGGTTCATGCTGGTGAAAGATTAAGTCGGGGTATAGTTACTGATGCAATTACTACTCTAGTGGTTAATACTTTTGCTTACTTCTTTAAGAAAACTTAGGAGCTTATTGACTTCAAGGAGAAACGTTGTTAAAGTTTTGAACATGGATGGTATGGAAATCCGACTATAGTGGTTGTGAAAGAGAAGATAAGTGCAGTTGAGGGTGCTAAATCAACCCTAATCATGGCATCTGGAATGTACGTTAGCACAGTCAAGTCATGCTGATGGCATTGGCTCCTGTTGGTGGGCATATTGTGACAACAACGGATTACTACCGGAAGACTAGGACATTCATTGAGACAATTTTGCCTAAAATGGGAATCTTGGCTACTATTATTGACTGTGTAGATGTGGATGGCTTGGAGGCTACATTGAATAAGAATAAAGTTTCTCTTTTCTTTACTGAGTCTCCTACAAATCCGTTCCTTAGATGTGTTGATATAGAAAAAGTTTCAAAGCTATGCCACAACAAAGAAGTACTTGTCTGCATTGATGGTACCTTTGTTACACCTCTTAACTAGAAGGTGCTAACCTTTGGTGCTGATCTTGTTTTGCACTCAGCAACAAAATTCATTAGGGACCACAACGATGTTCTTGCTAGCTGTGTTAGTGGTTCTAAAAAGTTGATTACTGAAAATTCATACTTTGCATCATATTTCGGACAGTACTCTCAACCCGAATGCCTTGTATCTGATTATTAGAGGTGTAAAGACATTGTTGGGAATCGACTTCATGCTCAAATATGAAAATAATCAATAAATTAAAATATAACGCAATAAAAAAATAAAATAATATTCAATTAAAGAAACAGTCAAATCTTACAAGATCAATATTTGTGTTTTTCATGTAACTTTTAAATTAATTATGAACACTCATAAGTTTAAGAGTTACATACTTTGCTCTAGATATCATAATCAAGAGCTAATTAAATTTAAATTATTTAGTTTTTCACCTTTAGGATTTGTCGAATCTTCACCCACCCAAGTGTTTGACCTCTAACGGTAATTCACATAGTGACTGAATAAAACCTTCTTCAAGGTAGGATTTGACTTGTGCTAGCAAGTTTTGTTTCTAAAATAAAAAGATTAAAAATTCTTGCCGAATCTTATTTTTGTCAGTCAAAGAAAACTGTTTTTCTTTTCTTATTTTATGAAACGGCTGAGAAGTGGTTTTAGGTTTTGAGTTTTAGTTTGCTAACATAACATATTTATATAGCCAAACTAATTTATAACCCTAAATACAACAATTTTATTTTAATTTAATTAAGTCTCTGAGAACTTAATTAATTTCTCACTTTTTTTGTTCTTTTCAATTAAGTCCAATTTAATTAATTATCCTTATTTAATCTCAATCATGTCACTTAATATGTGTGACCCATTAGACTTTTAACATGTTAGCAATAAATATAAATCATAATCAAATATCAATTTGATAATTAATTTATATTTATAGATTATGAGCAGCATCTAGCAATACATCATGACCACTCAAATGTTAGCGAGCCAATTAAAGAATTTAACAAAGCCCTTTAGTGATAAGCCTCTCAGTGCAATACGGTCCTTTCGTCAAATACTTCAGATATGTCATTAAGCATGGCTCGGTGTCTACTTATGACATTCCATATTAGTTCTCATAATTCATAATTAACCTTATAAATTTAGAAAACTAACTTTCCTCAAATTCATCATGCTTTAGCCAAAGACTTTATACAAGTTAATCAAGAATTAAGAACAAGTCAAATATATCCTTTCATTTCACTTGGGGTGATGAATCATTTCTTGACCACTCATTTCCCTTCGTATGCTTCATGGCATACCTAAAAACACCTTATTTAGACATTTAGTTGTCTCCAGACTCATAGAGGTGAAATCAAAATATGTCATTCCCCATATAAGATGACCTGGTGTCTCAAGTCCAAGGACTTACATGTTATCCTCAAGTATTCCACATACTTCAATTTATGAGATCGATTGTTTATTTTTCAAGTAAGAAGGCTTAACATGTACCAGTCTTTGAGCATTGTCAATACCTTATATTGACAATACAATGACCAAGAACAATTTTAGGAACATGGCTTTGATGCATAGTGATCTCATAATTGTAACAACTTTACAATTCTCTTACAAAGCCTTTATGTTCTATGGGTTTCATCCAATTAGTACTTAATAACTCTTTATTATTGCATTAATATGAAGGAAAACTTCTATCATATATAATTATGTGATTAAATATGCATTAAATAATAATATATATTTCTTGATCAATTTAATTGGCTCAAGGGCATATGCTAATACACACTGCATCTTCGTGTACAATAACAAAATTCAACTGCATTAAAGATGGCCAAAGTTTTAGAGGCTCATCCTAAGGTGAAACACATTTATTATCCAAGCTTGCCAAGTCATCTTGAACATGAAATTGCTAAGCAGCAAATGACTGGCTTTGGTGCTGTGGTCAGTTTTAATGTGGATGGAGATTTGATGACCACCATCAAGTTTGTTGATGCATTGAATATACCATACACTGCCCCATCCTTTGGTGGATGTGAAAGCATTGTGGATCAGCTAGCTATAATGTCCTATTAGGATCTTACTTAAGTTGAGAGGCGTAAGTATGGAATCGAGGATAACTTGTTTTGATTTAGCTTTGGAGTTGAAGACTGTGAAGATTTGAAGGCTGATATACTCCAGGCCTTTGGAAACCAAATAAAGGCGTGCATTGCTTGCCTTATATATATATATATATATAAATTCGAAAAAATTGTGAGAGATAACATTTTTCATAAGCTTAATTTAAAAATATCATTCTTTATAAGTTTAATTATTTTTAGTCAATTTTTAGCATGACTTGACAATAATACCCTTTAAATAATTTCAAACAAATTAAAATGATTTCAATTTTCTCTATGTCGCCATCTAGATAAAATTTTCAAAATTAAATCTCAATTTTTCTTTCTGATCAAATATTGTTTATCTTACCATCTAAAGAGCAGAGATGACATCAAGATCTTTTTTATTTTATTTTATTTTTTTGGATGGTGGATCTTGGGGTTTTTAATGGTAATGAATAGTGATTTTATTCTTCTATGGTGATTGCAGGCAGCATGATGAATATGGTAACTAGATGTTTTTTGATGATGACTTGCTTCAAAACGTGTGCTATGATGGATATGCCTATGTTGATGAGCTGTATCAGATTAGTTAAGATGATAGGCTCAGAAAGAAGAAACAGTTAAAGCATGTTTGATAGGTTTTATGGTGGTTTACGGTTTTGTTGTGTTTGAGATTGGGATGATTGTAAAGTATATTTGTTGGGGATTTTGATTCTTTTTATGGGATTTTGATTCTTAATTGTTCAAAAAATATTTTGTTTTAGCCAAAGTCAGTCAACAATATTTAAAAATTAATCACATAATACTCAAAGTCAGTAACGTAATACCTAAAAATTAATCACACAATGCTCAACAACTGATTACACAATGGCTAAAAACTACCAAAACTACTGAATTCTATTTAATAAGATCAATAACTTTAAACGATATACCATACTTCATTTAACAATATAATTAACGAATATACTTACTTGACAAAAAATGTTCAAATGTTCAATCGTTTTTCTTCATATCTCAAAAATTACTTTAAAATACTTAAAAATGCTCAAAACGCTAAAAGATTTTCTTCGTGTATCAAAAACTACTCCAAAATGCTCAAAATGCTTAAATATTTTTTTTTGGTAAATAATACTCCATAAATAAATAGTTGACTAGAAAAGCCCAAAAAATATGACTCAGTTTGAAATACAGACCTAAATATACTTGACCTATTAATAAGTTTCGAGTTGAGGTACGAGACCAAACATATAGATCAATTTCATTAATGGTAATTTTATCTAAATTTTAATTCTCTTAACTAAAAATAATTAAAATTATAAATAAATTGATTATAAAAAATGCCTTATACATAAAAATCATTTAAAAAAAGAACTCTATAAATTTTCTGACTCTTCATTACAAATCTTTTGATCTGTTCAACTTATTTTGGTGTTTCAATTGGCATTGATGTCCAAAGTTTTCTGTGGTGTTTCAATTGGGCAACGCATCGCTTGAATGACGTAATGATCCCTTGAATAATTTGCAACTCTATTTAATGCTTTTTCTCATGCGTTGCGGATTTTGATAAAGTAAAAAAAAAAAAAACACATTCTTTTATGATTTAAAGGATATTTGGACTTGGTTCCTAGATCAGCCCAAACTTGTTTGGGTGTATAATAAACCCAATAAAGCAATTAATGCGAGTCGAGGTGAGCCGAACTGCAGTCTGGATTGAGACTTTATTTGAGATGTATTGTTCTGCTGCCAGGGCAAGCTTAGACTCAGCCCTACAGAGAGCAGGGACTCAAAGAGGCCCATTGCTAGTCCCCTAATTTAATGGATCTCTAGTTATTTTTCACATGCGCAAAGGTGAATAATTAATAATGAAGTCTTGTACGTGCAAAGGACAATGATCGATACGTGGAGAAGTAATAGAAGAGACGAAGACACTGAACTTTTTCAAGAAAAAAAGATAAAGCAACAAGCGCATGGGCAGAATCTAACGTGAAACTTATGATTCAACTTCACCTCTTATATAGTGCAAAAGAAAGTTCAATCAACTTTTTATACCATCACTTAATTCCAGGGCCTTTTTTTGGCACATGCCCTCGACACTCATACTGCAAAGGGAAGGCGGGGCCGCGGGTGGTGGTGCCTACGAGCTACGACATAGCTTCAAATGGCATAGTAGTGCATAACTTTTTACTAGTCAAAATGAGGCAGCTGAAGGTGAAAAATGAAAACCATGTGGGTCGCATTTATCCTTAAATTTTCTATTTATTAATAATCCTGAGAGAGTAATAAGACGATGAGAAGAAGAAATCCAGGAATGCCAGAATATTCCGAGGTCCTAGCTTGGTTGAAAATCCTAGCAATCTTTCAAACCAAAATTACGTTGTGAATGTAATCTCCATATGCATAATATATATATATATATATATAGATGGATGAAACACATGTGATATCTCAGAGGCATCTGGTAAGAGATTAACAGTGGCTTTTCATGATTGGTTTCCCCATTTGCAAAGCTGATTCTAATTCAGTGGCCATATCTCATATTTAGTAGATTCATAAATATGGTGACAGAAGCCAATTCTAGTCAGTAAAATTAGAAGCTGAAATCAAATACGGCCTCCATGGAAAGGGGAATTAAGGACCATGTATTTCTCGTCTGACCTACTCCTTTAATAAAAGCAAAAAACGTAGGAGAATTGAGAATTTTTATGTCCATAAAGCAATGACTTAATAAGCAACCAAAAGTATGAGGTCAACCAGGTAAATTTTAATTTAATTAAATCATATTACCTAATCCATTATACCTTCCATTGTTTAGTTAGGGACAAAAAATATTAAAAATTGAGCAAAGATTTTTCTTGTTAAGAAAGTTTATTAACCTCTCCAAGAAATTCCAGAGAAACTTTGAACATTTTAACATTTTCCATATTTTTTTAGTATTATAGATTGCAACATGGGTCTAAAAGTTAGAGCTCTATTTCAGTAATCATGTGCAAGAAAATTGAGAAAACAGTTCAACCTTGGTCTAAAAGCCACACCTACCTCAAATTCATAAGCCATGTGATAGGGAATATTCATTAAGAAAATAAAAATAACAGTATTATTTTCTTCTTCTTTTGTTTTTTTTTCTTCTCCTTCTATCAAGTAGCTGTTAAGGCAACATCGATCCATATAATTTAGCCACGTGACACGAAATTCTGATATAAAAAATTACTTTATTTCCAAAATTGTGATATATTTTTCTTTTCATATGATACACATTATATAAGAGCTAATCATACAGCTAATTAAACCTTGGCTTTCTCTTTTTATTCATTTGATTTGATAACATATGCATGATTAGGGTTTGAGTGATATATTTAAAGGAATAAAAAGGGGGACTTAATATTGGTGAATTAAATATAGAAATATCATAATCAGAAATCTGGTCAGAAAGTGAAATACTAACGTACAAATAAATTTCCGGGACTGCTAAATTAAATAACAAACAAGTGTTGATTAGTCACATATATTAAGCATAAAACAGATACTCTCTATTAATTAATAGATAATAAATACAAAGATCACATCCAAACTTTTAATTGAATAATTGATGATATATGCTTTGGTATTAAAAGCGTAAATTCAATTTCTCTCTTTCCTAGATAAAAAAACTAGATACATAGTTTAATGAGAGTCAAATAATTGAGAAGCCAAAATATATAAAATACTCAATTTTTTGAGACAAAAAATATCTTTGATCTGTTGTGTGTGTTTTTTTGATGATGAAGTAAATCTCAATAGTCAAAGAAAGGGTCCCATAAATGAAATCTCTGAGTTGTTTCGTTTGCCACGGTGCAGTCTGATGAAATCAGTGTACAAACTCCTTGCTGTCAGCCAAGGGCAATGAATTGCCCAACTTCTTTATTTTAATCTTAAATTTTGATTATGCGTGCTAAGAAGGGATTAATTTGTCATACGAAAAAAAAGAAGAAGAAATTGGGGATAACAACTTCTACTTCTAAACTAAATATTTTAATCATTGTATTTTAATGTAATGTCGCACTAAGTCTGTCACTTCGCAATTACGACAGACTTCAATATCACATTTTGATGTTCCTTTCAACACACACACATATATAGAGAAAGAGAGAGAGAGTTCATCTTTAGACAAAAAAGGAGTTATTGTATTTTGTCATTTGTTACTTTTTTTTTTGTTTAGCATTGATAACATGTATAGTAAATATTTGAACCTCTAGAATTTTAGTGTCATTAGAGGAGGGTATGAATTGGTTGATCTTTGATCACAAAGCCAAAAAACCAATGAGAAAAGGAAAATTTTGCTGATAGTACAATGTTTAGCTATTTTGGCCATCGGAATCACAAAATCGGTACTGTCCTTTATTGCCTTGAAGGGGTTAGCTCTCAAGTGTCAACTTCTGAGCTACTTAATTATAAGAACAAAGTTTATAATGATAAAATAGAAAATAAATTAGATTTTACTAATACCATGCATTTATCCTACAATTAAGCATGTCTCATTGAAAGTAAATATTTTTTAATTGGGATTTAAAACAATATATATATATATATAACAAAAACTTTGGCTTATCTCACAGACTCTACTCTTTCCATTTCAAGATTCAGACTCAATATTATAAATTAGAATTTGAAGCTGTAAATGCTTGATAGATACCCTTTAGGAGATATTGAAAAGTTAATACTTTAAAAGCAAGGATACTAAATATAGTGGATGAGAAAGTAAATTCATAAACCAATTGAATTGAAATCGTCTTGTTTTGTTAAGAGAAATGAAAGCAAGTTGGGACGGGTTATACATAAAACATAAATGAAACTTGAGTGATTTGAGAGAATAGAAACGTTCAGCAACGGTGGAAATGGCAATGATAGGAGTCACCATCATGTGGCTTTGAAAAAGATGAAAACAGGGAAGAAGAAAAATGGATTTTGTGAGACGTGGACTACCAGCAGTGGCGGCAAACGACACAGTTTCAATTCCAGACGTTGCAAAGAGACACTTGTATCTGTATGTACGTGTGGAACCCACCTTCACCATAGCTGATGACCCATTCTCCAGGGTCCCACACTCGTTCCCTTCTCTGTCTTTCTTTCGGGTTGTTGCAGGTTATTTATTTACCAAAGTTACTGCTAAGCTTCTCCTTGGTTCACATATTCCTAAACTATTCGTGCATTTTTGTTTGCAAGTTTTTGTCATAATCAAATAATGGTAGGTTAAGGGTCACTTTGGAGAGAGCGTCCTCTTTCTATCATCACAGAAACCAACCCATTTCTCTCTATATATATTCTACATTACTCTCTCTCTTTTCTCTAGCCTTGTTGCGCCATTACAATTACCAAAATAATTTGGGTCACTCTTTTTAAAGACAATGACAGAGACAAACCATTCATCATCAGAAGTTGAGAGCTGCAGCAGCAATAACTCCAACTCCTCCGCATCTTCTTCTTCACAAACTCGCCAGAACTTGTCCAGGAAGACCAATCCCGCTCAATCCCCTGAAGATAGCAGAGCTAAAAAACCAAGAGATTCAAGCAGCAAGCATCCAGTCTACAGGGGAGTCAGAATGAGGAGCTGGGGCAAATGGGTGTCCGAAATCCGTGAACCCCGCAAGAAATCTCGCATTTGGCTTGGTACTTTCCCTAACCCAGAAATGGCAGCGCGTGCGCAGGATGTAGCTGCTTTGAGCATCAAAGGTGACTCGGCTATTCTCAACTTCCCTGAGCTTGCCGAGTTGCTTCCCAGACCAGTTTCATTACTGCCCCGCGACATTCAAGCTGCTGCAGCTAAAGCTGCTGCAATGGTCAATTTCGATACTCCATCATCATCATCTTCTTCATCGTCCGAATCGTCATCTTTGTCAGAGTCCAATGCGTCGGAAGAACCTGCGGAACTGAGTGAAATTGTTCAGTTACCAAATATAGAAGGGAATTTCGACTCGCTATTTGACTCACGGAACGAGTTTATACTGCTTGACTCAGTTGATGGGTGGGCGTATCCGCCACAAGATTTCTATGGAGGATTCTGTGATCAGACATGGGCAACAGAGAATTTAGTCCCAGGCAGCTTTGGAACTTCCATGTGGGAATAATTTGCAAAAGTCGATGGAGCTCCCTTCTTTTACTAGTTTCTCTGTTCAGGATTACTGTAATCCTGGGGGATTTCGAAGTTTGTTTGCCTATTTTTGCTAACAAGGTCACTTTTTCATATTTTTGTAATATAATTCACACGCAAGTCATAGTTAGGTTTTCCCTATAAATATGTATACAACTTGATCAACCTTTGCTCATGAGATCTCTATTTCCAAGTTTATGAATGACAATTTATGGTTGTTTAGCTTCCTACAATCTTCGAGAAATTAAGTCCAAAATTTGTCTGTCTTCTTTACTCAACAAGCTTTTTCAATTTGTTCAAACCTATGGAATCTTGTTCTACTTATCGATCAAGTTAAGTTGAAATGGTCGTGCTTTATAATTTATATAATTTTTACACAAAATGAGAATAGTCGTTTTATGGCTGATGGTCATTTTCATCTCTCCTTCTCTTTGACTTTGTATGTATTTGTGGACCCAAATCCACGTATAGCTGGGTGGGCAACTAACTGAACAAATACAAAATAGGATTAGCTTTAAATTGCAAGAAAAGGAAAATTGGGAAAATGTACCGTTGAAGATATTTGAAATTTGATAAAAAAAAATCCAAGAAAAAAGCATATGCGATGAAGATGTACCGTTGGAATAGGGGTTTTGAAAAAGAAATGGAGAGACTCTGATGATAAGAATGGACGTCCTGTCAAACAAATGAGATAAAATGTTTTTTACTATGATGTTGAATTGCTGAGGACACTTTTCTTTGGAGAAACATTTTTGATAGCCAAACAAGACTTTGTCCTTCTAGTTAACAGTTTATGGATGAAAAGGATTTCCATTGCCCAAAAGGCAACCACACACTAAAAAGAAGGATAATTTGGGTTGGTTCTTGGGTTTCAGTGAAATTAATTTAATATATAAATATATATATATATAAAAGACAAACTCATGTCTTAATCTTTCTCGTAACGGTAAACGATCATCATCCGCATTATGCTGGTTAAGGCAATAAAACAAGAGCCAAAAAATTAATCATGAATACAAAACTATTAGACTTACCATTGCAATTCTTTGGCTTCTAGGTCTTCTGAGCTTTTTTTTTTTAAAAAAAGTTGTGTTTAGATTTTAAAAAATAAATATTTAATGAAGTTCAAGTTAAATTTCAAATTATAAAAATAAAAAAGTTTAATTAATTTTCAAGTTAAATTCTCATTACATTGGTGACATAAAATTTTGTGTGCTGAGATTATCATAATAATGACTTTTCGTCTAATGATTTACTAAAAATATGATACAAACTTATTTGACTAAAAATTGAAACAACATGACTTTTTAAGTTAATTTTGAGTGAAAATAAAAAAACTTTAAACATAAACAAATCTAACAGGAAATAAACATGTAAACAACATGCTATTCATATTGCTACCCTTAATGGTAATGACCAAGCCCCAGTGTTCATGATTTTGTTCATGAAAAAACCAAAAAAATAAGTGGGGAAAGGGAATTACAGAGATAAACGGCCCATAAACAACGAGAATGTAACAATCTTTTTAGCTGTCTAAATGTTTATACACAAAGATGGGCCAGTGTCACGGTTGTTCTGTCACTTCCCTAAGCTTTATAATAATATTGCCATTTCAATAAGTACATGTCGTCTAATTAAATTCCTAAAACGAATAATGTCAAAAATGTTCGCTATTCTATTAATTTTTTTTACTTAATGAGAAATAAATTTTGATGATTTTATTATTTATTATCTTCATATCATTTATGAGCACTTAATTAGACCGTCTAACCATAAGGTAAAATAGCATACTTTACTTGAAAATCAAGTTGGTTTTATTTAATTTGTCAAGTTTTACTCGCTTTAGCAAGAACCAAACCGAAAAAAAAAAAAAGTTAATACTGTGGTGTAATAAAGCGGGGATTGATACTCTCAAGGGTTTAGTTAGCTTTAACAACTTGGAAATAAATTAGTTGTATAATTAGACAAAAGGGTCAAACTTTACAAAAGGAGAAAAACGAAACAATATTCAAGAAACTTTACTTTTGAATGAATCAAAGCCTTCCTCTGTCACGAGGTTGACGGAAGCTTTGGGGATTATATATTTTTTCTTAACATGTGCCCATGACTAATGACCTTAAGAATCAAACATGGATGTGTACGGTTGAACTTATTGTTTGACATTAACACAATACTAAGTATTAATTTTTAAGACTTTTCTCTATACTTATTTTTTAGGGTAAATCTCCTTAACTTTTAATTAAAATTTCAAACAGGTTCATTGGTTTTCAAAATAAACACTTCACTCAAAAAATATAGACATCGTTAATAGAGATTAAAAAAATTTAAAATGTTCTTTTAGTTTTTATTAATTTAAAAAATTATTATTATATTTTAAAAAAATTAAAAAAAAAACATCAATCTGGCGCTCCCCTCCCAACGAGGGGGAGCTTGATACTCCCCATCTTAAGGGTTTTTTTTTTTGTAATTAATAAAAAATTAATAAAATTATATAATAGTAATTTTAAATATTAATTAAAGATAAAATTATTTTTTTATTTTTATCATGTTAGCAAGTTAACAGAAATATTAACGGTTGGACTTACGAGTTTGACAGAAAATTTTTTTTAAATAAAGTATCTATTTTAAAAATTAATGAATATTTATGTAATCTCGATCAAAACTTAAAAAAGTAAAAGTATTTTACCCTCTTTTTATATATATGCAAATATTTGATTTAAGCATTGATTTTTTTTTTTATCAATTCAAAGCTGAATTGAAATTTAATTCTTCTTAATCACACACCAACAAATAGTGCTTGAAAAACAAAATAAAAGAAAATGTGAAACTTTTAGATTAAGTATCATATCAGATAAAATGATATAAGATTCTAATAGTTAGTATATTATTTTAAAAACTGATGTTATCAAACTACTTCTTATCTTTCTTTATCAGAGGCAGCTTAATAACTTTAAAGGCTTAAAGTTAAATATTTAAATAAAATATTTTTTATTAAAATTAAAAAAAATTGTCAAAATTATATTTTTCTAGCTTTTTGAGATACAAAATTTTTAATTAAACTTTTATAAACAAATTCTCTTAATATATCTTTTTCATTTGATAGTATAGTCAATCCATTTACTCTTTCTTAAAACATTGTTGATCTTATATAAGATTTTATTAATTTTAGTTTTAAAAAATTTATTTCTGTTGAAACATCACTTATTAGAATTGTTAACATTATTTTAAAGCAAATGAAGAAAAAAGAATTCAAAATTAGATATTATAAATTAAAAAAATAATTAATTATATATATATAAAAATAGTTATTGGAGATCATTAAACATGTTTTATTATTAGTTGATTGGAAATAGAAGAAATAGTTAAAACAAAGAATTTTTGGAAATCATTCAAAACATAGAGAAATAATTGAAAATTAATAGTATTGTAGTAATTGGGAATTAATAAAAAATTGAAATTTATTATGTAAATAATTAGGAAAGTGATGGAATATTTTATTTTATTAATTATCTTGACTTTTACATAAAAATAAGTTAAATAAAAGAAATAGATATTTATAAAACATGAGAGAATAAATAAATATTTTATTAATAATCTCAATTTTTATATATTTTTAATATAATTAATTATATAAGATTCATATCATATCAGATAAAATGATATAAGATTCTAATAATTAGTACATTATTTTAAAAATTGATGCTATCAAATTACACTCTTATCCTTCTTTACTACTTCCTTCCTTTCATTTTTATTTTAACCCATCCTTTCTTAAGGCCAAGATAAGATTTCCAAATGAATCTTGAGATTAAGAAAATATTATGGAAAGTAAGGGTAATTGTGTAAAGATTAACACTCATTAAGCTAAACTGCAACTAACTTATTTGCAAGGTTAGACCACAGAAATGATTGCATTCAAATGATTGAATTCTGTAAGGCAATTTTTTTCCCTTCTTTGTGTTTTCTGGTGGAAACCATATATGGCAAAAATTTCGAGCTAGATCATGTGTCAATGTCAAGAGCCAATAGCTCTGAAATTTGGGTTAGCTTTTGGGGGACAGTGAGACATCACTGGATAACCGATGTGTTGAAAGTGACATTTCCTTGGGATAGACGAGCATGACATCAGTCTGTGCTCTCTCCTTCTGCTCCACTCCATGGCCAACCCTTTTCCCAAACCCGCAACTGCAAAATTGAATTTAACAACAGAGAAGAATAACTTACTAATTAAACTGAACTCAATGAAGTCATTGTTTTATACCAAAAGAAATGTAGAGCAAGAATAGCTCCACCTCCACCATGTAAAAGTTTTTTTTATATATAAATCATTTTAAAGCATTATTTATCAATTGAAAACTTCACATGAAAAAAGAGACTAATTCACATAAAAAAATTCTCTATAAAAGTTGAGAGTTTTCACATAAAATATAGATTTTAGATTATTAGAGTTTTGAAGCATTTAATTTCAAATTATTATGTCCTTTTGAGTACTGCCATTATCATGGTTAACGGAATACCCCATGATTATTGACAACACCAAAATGGTGACAGGTGACTAACGTCACTTTTTAATTTTTAATTTATTATTTATATATATAATTTAAAATATATAAATATATATAAATTCTCTATAAAAGTTGAGAGTTTTCACATAAAATATAGATTTTAGATTGTTACAGTTTTGAAACATTTAATCTTCAAATTATTATGTCCTTTTGAGTATGATACTTTTTTAAATTTAAAATCTCAAGGCCTAAACATAAGAAAAAATACACTCTTGGTGATAGTAAGAGCACATCATAACGTTCCAATATGTACCATAAGTTTTCTCAAAGGTAAAATATTTTAAAAGAAAATGATTTGTAATTAAGAGAGTTTTCTCCAAAATTATGTTTACTGGGATAAGCAAAACAAGAGATCACCAACTTTTAATTAATAAAACGTAACCTTATTTATAATTCTAATTACATTGTTCTTTTCTTGTTAACATATTAATTCCAGTGACCTGTTCCATTTCCATTCTTAGTTTATTTTATTAACGTAGTAAAGACAGAGTGGCATCAATGCTCATCAAGTTGGATCGAGAGAACTGACTCTATTAATTCTGATATAATTAACGTCTAAATTAATTAAAGAAGAGCTAGCTAGGAACATATTAAAATGAAAAGTAAAAGACCAAGATAATTATCATTTTTTTTATAAAAAAAATATAGGGCGACTGAAAATTAAGAGTTAGTGGATTCCATAAAAGTTGGGACGAAAATCATTTTCTGGATATTGGAAAGTGCCTACACATGTACCCATTAATGAAGGTCAATTGCTTGGGATCGATGCTTACCAATTAATTAATTAATTAATATAACACTTAAACCTAATTATTAGTACTAATAATTAACTAGCCATTTTGACCAATCGGATTCCTCATATCTTTGCTGTCTTCTTATGGCAATTTTTTTTTTAATTTTGTTGTTATATGGAAAATTTGTTTTATTGTTTAATTGCAGCTTTTGGAAAAGACTTGAAGATACTATAACATCAATTCTAGCATTAAACCATTAAATATTTCAAGTTGACAAAAGAAAATGGAAAAACAAATAGGTAAATTTGCATGTTCTTCCACTAATTTGATTGAAAAACTATTCCATTGAATACTATTTAGGGTAGCCAATTAGACCACTTTCCCTATATGTTCACAAGTTATTACAATGCATAATGAGGCATTGTTTTCCTATGTTTGACTTAAAATAAGTATATACTCATTGAGTCGTTACCAGTTGTATAGATAGGAATCAACTTGATTCTGGAGTGCTCTATTGATATTTCTCCATTGTTTTTAGAACTCTTGCCAACAAGTGCTATTAGAGTATTATTGTAATATCTTTAAGTGCTATATATACTACTATATTTTTTATCAACACTTTTAAAATATTATATTCATGGTTCACTTTTTTTTTAATTGAAATGAGATTTGAGTTTTGGTTTTTTAAGTAGACAAATCATGCACTACTATTAAATTAAGTAAATGCTTAGATATCTCATTATTAAATAATAATTATAACATTGAATATAAAATGGTAACATTGTAGAACTTAAATATTCAATTTTTGCGGTATAGTAACAATATTGTTTTAATTAATTAGTATATAGTTTAATACAAAATGGTAAATATGATTGAATTAATAGCTGATTGTGAGATTCATTGTCTGCGAGTTATAAAATTCGCTGGCGAAGAAAGTCTCCAGTGAGGAGTTGGATGTGTAAGAAACATTTGTAATTATTTGATATGTTGCATGATTTGATGTACCTTATGTGACCAGTGGGCAAACAATAGGCAGGGGAGGACGCATGAACCCCTTATGCATTAAAGGGAATTGTCTCCAAGGGCCACCATAATTTGTATTTCTTATATGTACGACACGAAGACATGGGCTTTTATTGCCGAGTTGAATAGGGTAGATGACCCCCCATGTGGTGAAATGGAGGATTGAAGGGTCAGCTACGGTGGGTCTCGTGAGTGTTCTGTTGGTCACAGATATGTTCAATCACTCCTTTCGGCTACTCTGCACGACTAGGCCAATCTTTGTGGGGTGGGTTGCCCCTCCTCTTAGCTAGCATGGACCACAAGGAAATGATATTTCAGTAATATTAGAATTTCTAGTTAATTTCATATTTGGTATTCAAATGTGATAATATGTTCAATTTAATACTTCAAATTTAAAAAATCGTAATTAGATTTTTAAATTTTACTTCTATTAAATGTATAATTTGCATCCGAAACCAAAAGTAAAAATCTGGACGGAGGATGGAACCATGGTGTAATCTCTTTCTGGTTTAACCTGTTTATTATATATCCCAATCCTTTTTTTTTTTTTGAAATGAAATTTTAGTAATAAATATATATATTAAATATGATAAAATGATATGAAAAAATACATTTGACTAAATGGTTAAAACTTTAATTAACAATCAAGAGGATAAGTATTCAACTCTTGCCACTTTAAAAAAATTTAAAATAAAAGCCAATACTTTAATAAAAAATTTGATTTAATTAGTTAAAAACCTCAACCAAATCAATTCAATCAGGAAGTTGATTGTTTCAACTTTTCTCGACCTCCTTAGGTTCTTTTATCAAATTGAATAGCTAAAAGTTCGATCAATTGATCCAATCACCAATTTATTTTTTAGGATGATTTGAGATTAATATCATTAGTCAAATGAGTAACATAACAAAAAAAAAAAATTAATAGAATTGAGTCATATGTCAAACTCATATTAATTAAAATTTTATTGTGTCACTCATTTTTCTTATGATGTTAGCGAGATAAGTAATTGATTTAATAAAATGAAATATGAGTACTTAATTGTGAATTTTTTTTTTCAAGTATCAAATTGATAAATTTATTAAAATTGGAATATCAAATATGCAATTAATCCAAAAATTTTATGAGACTCCTTTCTTATGGCAAACCCAAGATACCATAAAATTTGTCCCAATACAAAAATGGAAATAAAAAAAAGAAGAAGAAGTTTCTTTACATATTTTTGGTTAGGTGAAATTCATTTATCAAATAATGAAATCTTTAATTCTCATATTCTCAAATCTTTCAGTTAGTTTGCTGTCTCATCAATGGGGACAGTTGTTGATTTCTCACTTTGCCAAACTGACTTGGTGGCAAAGATGGTCTTATCATTATGATCCTGAAGCCTTTAATGGTGCCACGTATTTAACTGGAATCTTAATTGCTGAGTGCTACAAATAATTGACTCTGTAAATGCAATTCTTTTATTTATATATAAAAGCAAAGAATCTTCTTAATATTCTTTCAAGTTCCTTAATATTTAATCTCTTACATTTGATTTTAAACTAGATTCTTAAGCTGGGGATTGGTCACGATGGAGCAATGATTTTGAATGATGCTCGTGGCATTGCTTAATTTGTTGCATTTCTAGTATGGGTTCCCCTTTATTTTTATGTAAAAAAAAGAAGAAGAAGAAGAAGAAGAAGAAGAGAGAAAAGAATGCTGTAAATATTTTTGGTAAGTGAAAAGAGACTTTAGTTAGTATTTATCTATGGTTTATGAAAAATGGTTTTATCTTTCTAGCAATGACTTTACTTTGACGTGATTGAGAAGTGCTTTTCAATAACTCTAGGTATTCTATCATTTCAACTGAAATGGTTAAAACAAAGTGAGAATTTAAGTTAAAATCCTAATAAAGGATAAAACTTAGACAGTCTGGGAATATATAAACTTCTTATATATTTGATAATCATATTATTGGATATGTAGATGAAGGGTTAGTTACTTATTTTATCAGTTAATTTTTCAAGAATTTTATTTTGCTCATGATTTTTTTAAAAAAAATGTTTTAATTATTAATATTTTTGATCACTTAACATTAGAATTTAATAGTTGTCTAATGCCATTAACGTGACTTTCCATATCAATTGATCTTGACCATATAGTATGTTCATGTCAACTCATCCAGCATGTAGTAATAATCTAGCATGTCTAATTATCTTTGGACATGTCACATGCCCCAAAATTAACTCATTCGAAAAATCATCATTAATTTTTAATAAATAAGTGATTAAAATATTGACTTTTAAATTTTTATAAAAAATAATAATTTTATTCTGCCAATTATAAACTTCAAATTATAGCTATCTTATTGATACTTCTTGCTGGATTTTTCTTTCTCTATGCTTTATAAGATGTATTGATATGATCATAATTATACAATGCAATGGTGTACTTCCATAATAAGACAGTGACTATAGGATTTTTCTGGATTTGTGTCAAAAAGGAAGGGGGTGGGGTTTCTAAAGATGGATGGCCATGACAAACAACAAATTAAATCTCTTTCATTTAGGTATTCAGTTGTCAAATTGGGGGGTAGGGTTTATTCCTTGTGTGTTTATGCTTTGTGCCTGATCTCCATCATTCATTCAAATGCTTTTGTATAATAAAACAAAAAAAGGGGTTCTCTATTCATTTTGACTGCACAATATTTAATGTTCTCAATCTCTGATATCATTTAGAAAATGATTGTTCAACAATTTGTCATTCTAATCATTTTGTTTCAGCCGCTTTTCTTTAACAAATTAATATTGGCATAATATAACAACTTTTCCCAAAAAGGCCAAATAAGGTAAAATAAAAGGTTAAATATATGACTGTTTTTAATCATATCTTTAAGCTCCTTTTAATTGGTATTTATTTATTTATTTATTTTTAACAAAAGTGAATAGAAAGCAAAAGGTAAAAACAAATAACAAAAAATGTCAACAAAATATAACTTTAATTATATTTGCTAGTAATCAACCATTAATCTTCGAAAGTACAGCTGTATAGGGGAAAGCATCCATCTCAGAAAAAACCAAAACCCCTTTTCCCATGCATGTTTGAAGGCAAAAGCCAGGTTACCCAAAGGCCCAAAATTCAGTTAGTATGGTGAGGTGTATTATCAAAGACTAAACCTCTTCTCTCTTGGGCTGTGCCATTTGCCTCTTAATCAAAGCTTGTGTTTTGCAGCACCTCAAGTTTGCTAGCAGGTGGTGGTTTTCTTGTTGAAGATTTATGTGACTTTATGCAGCTGGGCCTACATTTTGATAATTGTTGTTCTATATTAAGATAGTATTTTCAGCACAATATTTTTGTAGAAAAAAAAAAAGACCCATTTCTGGTCACAAGCCATCATGATTAAATATTAGTGTATAATAATTCAGTGTCTTGCTGTTGTGCTGGGCAATCATTTGAATTGAAATCATTAGGTAAACCCACAATATAAATATAGATAATGATTTGATTTGAAACCTTTTTAAGTGCTTCATGATTAAATTAAACTGCTGGGTTTTAAAAAATTAATAGTTGACAATAAAATGTTTGATTAGTGTGTCTCAAGACTGATGTGACTTTTTTCAATTAGGAAGAAAAGCAGTTTGCTAACTGACACTTCTAAGAAAAACAAAATTTGATTATCTTGAATTGGAGTGGCTTCTTATCTTTTGCATAAAAAGATTCAAGTCTTGTCATGTAAATCTTCCATTGGAGGTTGGATCTGTAATCTGTAAAAGAAAGATTATCCATGGTTCTATTAATATGATTGGTGCTAAAAAACCCACTCTTGTTGGCTTGGAATGATGTCAGGCTTATGTGTAGAAGATAGAGATGTTGGAAAAGTTCCATTACAAGAAAACCAGGCAAATACAACAATAAAGAAATGAAGTGGAGCAATAAAGAAGATCACAGGAAAGGCTGGCCAAACCAAAAATAAAAGAAAAAATAAAAAGGAGAAAAATAAGGAGAAAGAGAAACCCACAAGAAAAGATTTTCCATATGCTAACACAAAAACAGGGTTGGTAGATTGTTCATATCTCCCCTTAAAATATTACTCAAAACCAATATATCAGTCAATTTAATTCAATGTTGCTAGATCCATTGTAACAAGTCATACATCATCTATACATTTTGTTTTGTAAATCAATGAGTTTGTAGTTTGGAAAGTTTGATATGGCTGTTGATGGTCAAACAGTATGAGGGGGTGGTTCTTGTGTTGTTTTCAAATATCTACTCATTTTAACATGCCCACCTCTAATTGTCTGCCTTTCTTTCATACTATTTATGGAGTTAAAGAGTTGAAATTAGCCCTCTAATTGGTGGAAGCAAAAATTGCTGTAATGGTGGCTTGGGACAGCTGGGGACGGAGGCAATACGGAAGCGAGAAAGAACAAAACCCAACAAACGGTTCGATTACCAAAACAGGGATAACTGAGATCAAGAAAAAGAGAAGGGTGGTGGATAATTTGACAGCCATGACAATAAAGCAAATGAAGATAGTGCGCCTAAGTTGGTGAATGGATTGAGTTTTAAAACCCATAATTTGCTTTCACTTTTATCTCAAATTTTCTTCACTCCTACAAAGGAATGGCTTGGCCTTCACCAAAACTACTATTTCCCATCTTTTTGGAGCAATATGCTTGCATTTTTTCGACTTTCAAGAATGTCAAAACTGGGTAAATTCCCTTTAGTTTCAGCAGTTTTTGTGACTACCTTTAGACCTAAGCCGAAATATTCTCAAGACATAATTAAATAAAATCACTTCAGCACAAAAACAAGGGTACAGATATACAAACAAAAGTTTTTTGACTATGCTCAAATGTGCAGTACCTTGCTTTCACAGGGGAACCCATGCCTGCATTTACTGGAAACAAGAACAATCCTACCATCTGTAACAATGCATAATTATTGGGGGAAAAAGCATCCAATCTCACTACTAGAATGAAGTCTACAATTGGAAGTTACAAAATTATGATTTATGCCTCAATGGAGAAAAAGAAATTGAGCCTCTATAGTCTCATAAACCTTGGTTCAGCTGCCGCCATTCCGCCACTGGTACTGAAGAATAATTGTTTTCATCAATGTGCATGGTAGTTTAGTACCCATAACCTAATCACAAAAAGCAAAGCAATAGGTTAACCGACCATTTGAACAAAACTTAAATGTTGAAGGTCAAAAGCATCAAGCAGAGCTTCCAATCAACAATAAAAACCTGAGTTATCCATAGGGTTCCCAGCAGCCGCAGGTTCAGGTTCCTTGATGTCAACAACCACAGCATCTGATGTGAGGAATGTTCTTGCAACAGAAGCTGCATGCTCCAAGCAACATCTTACCACCTATGTTTCAGAACACCATAAGATTACTTGATAAATCACCAAACATAAAGTTCAACTTGACAGCCATCCTTGTAGTAGGGCACACAAAAGATCAATGGAGAAAAAAAATGTTTCAAACAATTTAGTAAAATCAACTCAATCTATATTAAATCTGAATACCAAGGTCAAATCATTTGATTATATTTGAGAAGTGCAACAGATGCACAACATTGACTGAAAAGGGTAAAAATCATACTTCTGATGCAATGTGAATGGAGTTCATTGTTTGATAACTAGCAAGCCCAGTAATTGAGAAAGTTGCCCTAATTTAATTTAAACCTGAGTTCAGAGATCCAGTTAGCATGCCAAGTCTCTGTTCTTAAGTCTTAAGTAGCAGATGATGAGATCTGCCCCCATTTCATGTAACACATATATAAGAGGCCAGTGACTTAATCAGCCTTAGTCACACCTAATGAAAATATTGGAGAAATATTTATATATACACACACACACACACACACACTCTAACCAGTATAACAAACTTTGTGTGGTATAAGTATACTCACAAACACACTATATAAGAGTTTTTTGGAATATAGATTAAAAAAGGAATTTGTGGCTGTATATGGCTAAATATAATGGGACTGTAAGAGCCAGAAAAATGATTAAGAGAAAGATAGATACACCCCTCAGTTTAAATTATTCCACGTAAGATTCACAAATAAGGCATAAGATGAACACTCATGAAGCTTAACCATATGCTTATAGCCTATGTATGAACCAAAGTGCTCTCAGCATTCCTGAGAATAAATCAAGTTCTTGTTCTTCTGGACAGGGAAAAAAGTAAAGAACAGTCTCAAGCAATAGAGAAACTCACTTTTGTAGGATCAATAATACCAGCTGCCATCAGATCCTCATATTTTCCAGTTGCAGCATTATAACCATAGTTGGGGTTGTCACTAGACAGCACCTGATGGCCAAAATGAGAACAGATAAATGTGATGAGATTAATAACTACTAAACTAAACATGACCAGACAAGATACATCATAATAGCATACCTTTTCAATGACAACACTCCCATTGACCCCAGCATTCTTGGCAATCAACTTCATTGGATAGCTCAGTGCCCTTTTAACAATATCTGCTCCAACCTGCCAAAAATTATTTGAAGGTTAAAAAATGTTTCATTGCCTAATAAGAAAGTCCATAGTCCAATAGATTAAGTGAAAATTTAAGACATGCATCACCTTCTGTTCATCATTGTCAAGGGTCTCTCTTATAACATCAACTTTAGCTGCAAGCCTCAATAAGGTGCAGCCTCCACCAACTACAATGCCTTCTTCAACAGCTGCCTTAAAAAAAAATTGAGTATTTTAGAATCAATAAGAAATTGAATTTAAGCTTGACAAAAGATGTTAGGCAATAAAAGTTGAAAGTAAAATATCTTGCGCAACTTTCATAAAAAATCTCAAAAGACAAACCTTTGTTGCATTAAGAGCATCTTCCACTCTCAATTTCTTTTCTTTAAGTTCTGTTTCTGTTTGTGCTCCAACCTAGAAACACAAAGAATTAATTATATAACAAAGAAAAAGACATCAATATACTATATATTTAAGTATACCACCAACACTTGCATTAAGCAAGGCCAAGGTTCACCTGAATAACAGCAACACCTCCAGAGAGTTTTGCAATTCTTTCATTGAGCTTTTCTTTTTCATAGTCCTGCTCTGCTGCCTGCATATTTACTACATTTATCACTAAAGAGAGAATAACACAGGTGAAGATAGTAATACGAGGGGAAAAGGGATTCAATGGAAGCACCTCAACAAGGTTCTTGATTTGGGTAACTCTCTTATTTACTGCTTCCTGTGTGCTTCCATCACCAACAATTGTAGTTGTCTCCTTAGTGAGCTCCACTTTCGCAGCTTGCCCCAGGACCTCCTTCTCAGCTTTGTCCAATGACAAACCAACCTCATCTCTTATCACAGTACCTAAATATGTGTTACATTTAAGTTTTAAGAAGAGAACACCGAGCAGGTACAACTTATGTAGCTATTTTCATAAGATACCATACAAACCTCCAGTCAGTATAGCAATATCATCAAGATATTGACTTTTGCGCTCTCCAAAACCAGGGGCTTTCAGAGCAGCAATCTTTAATGACCCTCTGAGCTTGTTCACAACAAGAGTAGCAAGAGCTTCCTGCTCGATGTCTTCTGCAATTATTACAATTGGGTAACCCCCTCTAATAGAATCTTCCAAAACGTGGATGAGATCTCTTGCATTTGTTATCTTTTTGTCAACAAGTAGTAACTGCACAAAACAGCTTTAGAAGTCAGTGACATTCTCAAAATAGAATCCCTCAGGATCTGCCTACAGAGAATAACATCTTGCTTCAGAGTTGATCCTTTGATCAATCAACAATTGCCAAATACCTTACAATTTTCATATTCAACAGCCATT
This sequence comes from Theobroma umbraticum, assembly GCF_002168275.2. Lineage (NCBI taxonomy): Eukaryota > Viridiplantae > Streptophyta > Magnoliopsida > Malvales > Malvaceae > Theobroma > Theobroma umbraticum. The sequence continues at coordinate 6,943,091 of NW_018397267.1, read as the reverse complement.
TTCTCACTGTCTGTAACAAAGTAAGGAGAGATATAACCACGGTCAAATTGCATCCCTTCCACAACATACATGCTGTTTTCAGAACTGCTGCCTTCCTCAAGAGTCACTATGCCTTTTCTTCCCACCTTGCCCATAGCTTCAGCAATCATATTGCCTACTTCATAGTTGTTTCCTGCACTAACAGCAGCCACATCTGCTAGTTCACTGTCTTCAACCTGCAGACCAACACCAACGGTCAAATTTGCCTTCCAGATATACATCATGAAAATTTTGAAGTTATAACTCCATTTAGAAAGTAAAATTGGTTGAGACTTTGTGAATCATGATAGAAAGAACAACATGCTGGTTTACCTCTTTTGACATCATCTTAAGTTCAGACACCAGGGCCTTAGTAGTGCTTTCAATACCTTTTGTAATTTGAACAGGATTTGCACCAGCAGCAACAACCTGGAGAAAATAACCAAAAAACCAAAAAGCATTAAAGCAATATAAGCTTAGATAAGACATCAAATTTTACAATGAGATAATAGATATGAAGTTCTCACAAACCTTAACACCTTTAGTTATCAGACCTTGTGCAAGAACAACTGATGTGGTTGTTCCATCACCAGCTAAATCATTGGTCTTTGAAGCAGCCTGTCTTACCAATCTAGCACCAATGTTCTCCACAGGATCCTCCAACTCAACCTATAAAATGGAAGTGAAAAATCATAAATGAAAGAAGCAGCTTCCATAAAATTTAAAAATGAAAAAAAGGAGGGTTGGGGGGAGAGCAAATTTTCCAGTCAAACCCAGGAAAAAAATGCATTCTTAAGTAAACAAACAATTAAAGCTATCTGAAAAAAAAACAGCAAAATATCCAGTTAATCATTTATCATTAACTGAAGAAGTCAAAACTTCGACAAATGCAATCAAAATAAGAAAGACTGACATGAAAGAGAAATAATTCATTGGTATTCATTTGATGTTGATTGCTTCAATGTATCAAACACTAATAACAAAAGTATCGATTGAAAAAAGGTGACCATACCTCCTTAGCAACAGTGACACCATCATTAACAATTTTTGGGGAGCCATACTTGCTCTCTAAAACTACATTTCTCCCTTTTGGACCAAGAGTAACACCAACTAAGTCAGCAAGTTTGTTAACACCTGTCTGAAATGTAAAAGACAAAAGAATACATAAACAATATTGCCAAAGGAGATCAAACTAAACAAACCATTCATTGCCAACTTACTTGAAGCTTCTTAATAGCAGAACCATCCTTGTTGAAATGCAACTCCTTGGCCATAGCCCAAATTTTGGAAGAGCATCCTCTCCGTAAAATCACATTCTGTTTCCTGCCTACAACAGCACTTGAAAATATAGAATCAAATGACGATAGTCGACCTGAAGAACTCAAAAACTTTTTGTCCATTGTCCTACTGCAGGGAAATGCTGGGGAGCTAGACAACAAGGCATTGAAAGATGATGCCATTTTCTTTCAAGAACCTGAAACATTAAACAAAACACAAGACATACAGATCCAATTAATGGCGACCTAAACAGGTAGAGCAAAAAAACTGTATGTGTTAAACTCATAAGCTTCAAGTTCTCAAAGAAAGGGAGATATCCTTGTGAAAATAGAGAGATCTAAGGCCCACACTAAGGATGTGAATTAACTCCATATTTCACACATGATATCGACATGTAATTTACAAGGCAGAGTTGAAATAATCTCCAAAATCACTGAGAGTGATAGTTATAGAAGACTGATGAGGCTATTTTAGTGGATCTCAATGCAACATTATTTTGTTTGACCATTCAAATACAAACAATATGGACTGCATTTGGAAACTGAAAGATATACAATAGAACAAGGTCATTTTAATAATGACAAGCACATAGACATGTTAATATACTCATGAAAAGAATTTAAATAAAAGAGTTTCTAAAAGCAAATATTAGTCAGTTTAATGCAGAAAGTATCACACACTGATGGGATGCAGAAACCATATAGAATGCAAAAAATATTATTAATCTTTACCAGCTGCATCTTGCTAGAATTTTTTTTCAAATTCTTGACCCAAGAGTTTCTCAATAAGTAAATTCAGAGTTATTCAAATTTTTTCACAAGAATCAAACCAAATTCAAAACAGAAAATAACTTAACTTTTCCACTTGAATAACTAATAAGTTAGAATAATTTAGCAGAAAATACATGCAAAAATTCAGGAACCATGTCTGAACCCATTTACTAGAAAATATCAAATTTCAAACTTGACATGGACTTTGTACCCTCTACAACTACCAAAAACAAAGTTTTTTTCGGTTATCCCAGAAAATTCACATGACAAAACACAAATATTAATAAGAAAAAAAAATACGAAACTTCTTTAATCAATTCTTTTGCCTATATAGACACATATAAACAACAACCCAGGAATCTAAAATAAAAGCTTGTCCTACTTCAAATGTAGTTTCCATCATTCATAAAGCAAAACAAAAGTCAACTTCATATACACTGCAAATTTTCTCTTCTCTTCTTTTCCTTACATTTTCTCAGCATCGAGGAAACAAAAAGAAAAATGTGAAGAAGAAACATTCACAAAACAAAAACAAAACTGGGAAAGCTCCTACTTGGAAAATGGCGGTTGATAGGATAGGTTTTAAAAGGGTTTGTGAAGATAAGGAATACACAAGAAACTGCAAAAATGTCAGCTTGGGAAACTCCGGTGAGTGAAAGCAGAAGCAAAAGATTTAATTATAGACAAGGGGGTTTTGATATCTGTGTTGATAGTGTAGGATTCTTAGGGTAGTCCTCATTGCTTGGAATGAATCTAAACCGTTGATAAAGAGGACTTACATTGTGATGTCCGTCCTTCTTTTTTATCCTTTCCTGTGGGCTGATGCGCTAGCTGTTTCATCTAGAGCCCAAGCCCGATTTGGTCTGCACAATGCAGGGCAGCCCAAAGGAGTAACAAACTTCCATCTCAATTTAATTAAAAATAGTTAAAACTAGTATATATGTCAATCAACACAGATCATTTTTATCATTTTATATTGTAAATTTCAATGTACGAGATATTTTAGCAACATTGCTACAAAATCCAAAATTTCATATCATATTCTTATTGTATTATTGTATCGTATATAAAATTGTCAGGACTATTTTAATTTATAAGTATATTTAATTTAGATAAAAAAAATATGTATTCTTGTACTAAATGATTAACATAATGGGCATTTTTCTCTTTTGAAAAATGAAAAACGATTGTTTGATGAGTATAGTTTGATCCTAAAATCTCTTAAAATTGAATAAACTTGTGTCAAACCATCAGTTTTTCATAAAAGTTACTTAATATATACTTAGTCTAGCATTATGATATTTGGCTAGTCAAGTCAAATCATCAACAAAAATGTCAAATGCGAGTAGTCAAAGTCCAGAAAGAAAGTGCTGTGTGCTTTCCTTCCTTCCTTATGGACCGACCTTGGTTTGCAGCAACTGGCAGAGAATTTATGTTAGTTTCTTAATCGTTTTCAATTTTTCATTTGCCATGCATTTGAAAGTAGACCAAATAGTTTTTTCAATGAAGACGAGTTCCTAAGCACACAAAACACAAACAAAAACTACGGAGACTAAGTCTCTGTCAATTCGTTTACAAATATTTAGATGATAGCTGTGCTTGAAGATTTTAGGTTCCAATTCCTCCATTTCTGCATGTCTCAGCGCATCGTTATGAAGTAAGTTCGAAGTTGACTAAATGCTACATGATATCCAGTTTCTGGTACTTTCCCGGGATTATAAAGAGGAAGTATGTGTAGTAGTTGAACATTGTGGGTGGGGACTTAGGAACAGGAAGAGCCCCCTAGGAACAATTTCTAGTCGATGCAAAAGCACAAAGGTCTGCCTTGAAGTGCTTTTACTAGCGAAAGGTGTGAAGTTAACAAAGTCCTTTTATCTTCCCTTTTTTTTTCTTTCTCTTTGTGGTAGTCTATTTCATTCCTCTTCTATATTCTGTGCTTGTTTTTTTTTCCTATGCTACTGCAGATAGAGAACTCAATGCCTAAGGAAATGGATCCTAAGCTTTTAGATGCAATTGCAAGAAATTACAAGCACTCCTTTACTAGTTTAGTTCGCAAGAAAAAAGGAATTCTTGAACGAAGAGATCCCTCTTCGAACACCGCGTTGCACCTTGCTGCAAGATTCGGGCATGCCGACTTGGTGAAAGAAATTGTTAAGTTGTGCCCTGACCGGGTTCTATCAGAGATGAGAGGCAGGAGACTCCGTTACATGAAGCTACCGTCAAGGGAACGCTGAGGTGGTCACCCTGCTATTTGAGAGCAATCCTGTGGCAGCGCAACATACTCAGAATGAACCATATCCCTTTCTTGCTAGCCTGCAGAAATGGGCATCTCAATGTGGTGAAACTCATGCTGAGAGAGTCCTGGTTGATGGAATTTGAGGAAGATAGGGTTGACTCAACTCCTTTGCATGTAGCCATGTCGGGTGGACACATAAGTAATAACAAACAGTTTCTGGTAACTATATATATGTAATTTACTTACATTTCAAGTTCACCATTTTAGATGATCTTTGCTTTTTCAATTTGTTCATTTCTTCAGCAAATTGATGCAGATATCATAAATGAGCTACTGAGAGTACGTCCTCACTTTGCTCGAAAGACTAACAAGAAAGAACTTTATGAAGATAAAACAAGGACAAAAATAAAGTTGATGTATGAAGCAACTGTTAACAAACCAAACAAGGAATTTAAAGAAGAACAAAAAAGGTTCTGATGAAAGGCACACTTTATTCATATGAGACATCCCTATTTATACACAAAAAAGGTAGTTACATGCATAACACTTGTCAAGACATGGATTCAAGTGTTAAGGGATGGATTACAAGTGTTAAAAAAGTTTAAAAAAAAGTTTACATGTAAATATACAAGTAATTGCATGTCTTAATTCAAATAATCAGCAAGGCACACATATGCAGACACCAGGCCTTGTAATCATTATTCTCAACACCCCTCCTCAATGCTTGCATTCTTCACCATAAGCATTTCTCGATTATATTCAAACTTAGCCTTGGAGAGAGGCTTAGTCATAATGTCAGCAGCTTGATCATCAGATGAGCAATATTGTAAAAGAATTTCACCTTTCTTTTGTGCATCCCTCAAGGCATGATATTTTACATGAATGTGCTTAGTTCTCCCATGGAAAACTGATTTTGAGCTATTGATATGGCAGATTTGTTGTCAACATACATCTTGGTAGGATTCATCAATGGCATTCCAAGATCAAATAGAATTTTTCTCAACCATATTCCTTGGTTTGCAGCTGCAGCAGCTGCTACGTACTATGCTTTTGCTGAGGATTGTGCCACTGATTCTTGCTTGTGTGAATTCCATGAAAACACTCCATTCCCAAGAGTAAACACATATCCCGAGGTACTTTTGGTATCATCAATGCTACTCCCCAATCACTATCAGAAAATCCTACAAGTTCAATGGTTTTAGCTTGTATGAATGCGACACCATAGCTTGTCGTACCTTTTAGATACCTCAAAATTCTTTTGGCTAGTGTAAGATGCAATTGACATGGCTGTTGCATGAATCGTGACAAGTAACTAACAGCAAACATAAGTTCTGGTCGAGTTGAACATATATAGAGAAGACAACTTATTAGGCTTCTATATTCACTGGGATTGTAGAGCTTGTTAGTTGATTCAACTAACAGTTTCTCATTTGCATTCAAAGGAGTTTCAATTGTCTTGTAATTGCTCATGTTGAATCGTTTCAATACCTCTGTTATGTAGTTCTGTTGAGTCAGGTGAATACCACTTCTTGTTTGTGACACTTCAAGCCCCAAAAAGTAAGTCATTAAACCCAAATCTGACATGTTGAATTCTTTCTACGTTGATGCTTTGTTATGGAAATTGCCCAAGAAACAACAAAGACAAAACCCAGAGAAATCAAGTAAACAGAAAAACACAAGAATTTACGTGGTTCGGCCTCTTGCCTACGCCCACGGAGTGAAATTATTTTTATATTTTGAGAAATTAAAGTACAATAAATTGACCTCTATGGCTCCCAAACCAACCCAATCCCTTGCACACTCTTTCTCAATAACTTCCCAAGAACACTCACCCAAACTACTCTAGTTCCACCTAGAGTAAAAGACAGAGTTACAAAGTGTTACTTCTCTAAAGCTCTCAAAGCATTACTTCCAATTCTAAAGCCTAGAGATATACTTTTATAGTATAAAAGTGTAAAGTAGAATGTGATTAGGACTCTATGTGGAATAAGAATTTAAAACTATACAACTACTTAATGTTTACATAAACTAAAATTCTAATCAAATAAGATATAGAATTCTAGTCAACCTAAACTCAAAAATCTCCACCTTTGACTTGAATTCAAACTCCTTAAACTTCTTCCCCAGTCGCACCCAATTGCAACTTTCTAACTCCACCTACTTTCCAACACTTTGAACAACTCTCCAAGCACAAGACTTTTCAACATTGGCCGTTATAATTACCACGACTACACATACCGAATCAAGCATGGTCCGACACTCGATTCCACAAAACAGCCAATGCACTTGTGTAGCCATCAAGTCAATGGCACTAATAGAAATGGACCTCGATGACCCTTCCAATTCACCACTGGCAAGTTTTTTGTCCTTTCACCATCGTCTACACCATGGGAACCTTTCATCACTCTCGATAATGAAATCTCACTTGGTAGCTACCATCTCCTGTGCACTGTTCCCATCCCTTCGAGGCCTCACATTCTAGACGATATAAGCCATTATACAAATTCCCCTCATTAGGACCATGTGCCTTGTGTGACTTTTACCACTCTATCACAAGCTGAATATCCATAACCTTGGGAGTCTAATAGGCTCAATGATATTAGATTCTTATGCATCTCTGGGACATAGGCCACACCACCCAAAGAGTGCTCAACCTCATCAAACATTTTGATTTTTACTACTCCAAGACCCATGACTTTCACTATTGATATTACCTAGAGTCAAATTCCCAACCATCCCTTCTTGAAGTAAATCAAAACAATCCTTTTGATAATATATGTGAGTGGCAGAAGCAGAATCTAAATACCAATCAGAATTTGCATCCATATTTTCTGAGATTGTAAGGACATCACAATCATCACCTTCAGCATGAAAGCACACTCACTTTTGTCTCGTTACTTTCATCACTTTTGTAGGACAATCCTTTTAATATGTCCATACCTTTGCATCGAAAGCACTAAACATTGTTGGATCTAGACTTACCACCCTTAGATCCCTTATCAGTTGACCTCTCTACAAGCCTCAATTACCAATGCCAAGCCACTTGGATCTCTATCCCCTTCCTTTCTTTTCTTTCGGGCTTCACGAGACATTAATGTGCTTGTGCTTGTTCTAACGTTATTGTATCCATCCCACACTATTAGAGATTCTACAAATACCTCATAGAAGTCTGAAGCGAAGCTAGGAATAATAGTGCCTTTCCTCTTCCTCCACCTTCACATCAACCTTCTTCAACTGATCAATGATTCCGTCGAATTCATTCATATTCTTCATGAGGTCTCATTCTCTTCATCTTTAAGGATACAACTTTCGCCTACGTTACAACTTGTTAGAAAGACTTTTCACCAATATAATCTTCTCTAACTTTGCCCACAACCTTGGAGCAGAATCCTCATTATACATGATTAAACACGTTATCTCCAATGCCAAGCCGAATAGTGCTCACACACCTTTGCTCCAACTCTGCCCATTCAACATCCTTCATGTCATCTGGTTGCCCTTCCTCCTTTCCTAGCAAGAGGCGCATATTACACAGAGATCTTATCTCTTCTCTGCCATTCGTGAAACTAGTCTTTCCATCAAACTTCTCTCATTGAAAAATTTGTAGAACTAGTAACTTTTGACATCCTTGTTGAATTTGAATTTTACCGAACCGAAGCTTTGATACCAGTTTGTTATGGAAATTGCTCAAGAAATACAAAACAAACCAGAGAAATCAAGCAACAGAAAAACACAAGAATTTACGTGGTCGGCCTCTTGCTACGTCACGGAGTGAAATTATTCTTATATATTATGAGAATTAAAGTACAATAAATTGACCTCTATGGCTCCCCAACCAACCCAGATCCCTTGCACACTCTTTCTCAATAAACTTCAAGAACACTCACCCAAACCACTCTAGTTCCACCTAGAGTAAAAAACAGAGTTACAAAGTGTTACTTCTCTAAAGCTCTCAAAGCATTACTTCCAATCTAAAGCCTAGAGATATACTTTTATAGTATAAAAGTAAAGTAGAATGTGATTAGGACTCTATGTGGAATAAGAATTTAAAACTATAAACTACTTAATGTTGTACATAAACTAAAATTCTAATCAAATAAGATATAGAATTCTAATCAACCTAAAACTCAACATGCTTTAAGTTTAGCAATACCATTTGTGTTTGCACCTGTTATCAAAAGATCATCAACATATAACGATACAATTAAAGAGTTGGCAGTGCCTTCTTCCATCACATATCATATGGCCTCATTCAAGCTTTTGTGGAACCCCTGATTCTGCAAGTAAGAGTCAATCCTACTATACCATGCACGTGGTGCTTGTTTTAACCCATATAAGGCTTTATGTAGCCTATACACTTTATTTTTATCAGCTTCTACTTCAAATCCATGGGTTGTTCCACATATATTTCTTCATTTAGTCTACCATTTAAAAATGCAGACTTAATATCCAGATGAAAGACTTTTCAACCATGAGCTGCTGATAGTGCCAAGAGAAGCCTAATAGTATCCAACCTTGCTACAGGAGCAAAAGTATCAAAATAATCTACTCCTAGCATTTGAGAAAACCCCTTTGCAACAAGCCTCGCTTTGCATTTATTCAGAGAGCCATCTGCATTCATCTTTCTCTTAAAAATCCATTTCACACTAATCACTTGTCTATGATTTGGTCGATCAACAAGAGTCCACGTCTTGTTTTTCTCAATCATTGCAATTTCTTCTCTCATAGCTGATTTGCATTCCTTATAAAGTGCAGCTTTATCAAATGAGGTAGGTTCTGCTATTGCAACTTGTCATCTGTTGTATATGTCTTGAATAGAGCGAGAACCTCGAATAGAAGTTTCATCAGTACCTTTATCAAGATCAAGTTCAACACCATCATAATTCTGACATTGAACAGCATCATTTGATTCTTTGATTTGCTTCTCATTCCAATCCCAACTAAGTTCTTCATCTTACTAGAGTCAATTTGATATACGTGGTAGGCTTTTGATTGTAGACTGTATCTTACAAATATTCCTTTCACCGCCTTCGACTGTAATTTGTCTCTTAGCACATTAGGGACATGTTGATAACAAATTCACCCAAAAATACGTAGATGTTTTATAGATGGCTTTCTTTCGAACTACACTTCATATGGAGTTATAATTCTTAAAGCTCTTGTGGGAAGAATATTCAACAAGTATACAGTTGTATTGGCTGCTTCTGCCCAAAAACTCTTCGGTAGTTCCTTTTCAAATAAAAGACACTTGGTCATCTCTATTATAGTTCTATTTTTCCTTTCACTAACTCCGTTCTATTGAGGAGTGTAAAGAGCTGTGAGTTGATGTTGAATCCCTTCCTTCTCTAGATATTGAGAAAACTGTAAAGACTTGTACTCTCCACCATTGTCAAATCTAAGAATTTTAATTTTTCTCCCAGATTCTTGTTCAACTCTAGCCTTAAACTTCAAAAAGAGATTGAACACTTCAAATTTATGTTTCATAAAATAAATCCAACACATTCTGGAAGCATCATCAATGAAGATTAAGAAAAACCTGCTTCCATTCAGAGATTCTTCAATCATAGGACCTCCAATGTTAGTGTGAACTAGTTCAAGCTTCGTGGTTGCTCTACTTGATCGAGTAGATGGAAGTGGCTTCCTAGTAGATTTCCCAAATTGACATGTATTACAAACTTGTTTTGATTCAGTTAAGAAAGGAAAATTCTCCATCAAGCCTGACCTGCTAACTTGTACCAAGGAACCAAGGTTACAATGCCCAAACTGTTTATGCCAAAGTGTTGTCATATTCGATTTTACCTCAAAGGCAGGATAGCAAACATCTTCCAATTTTACAGGGAAGTATTTTCTTTTCATGGGAACATTCATAACAAACTCACCCGATGGATCATACACAGTACACGATTTATCTTTAAAAAGTAAGACATAACCATCATCCACCATTTGGCCTACACTTAGCAGATTTTGAGCAATATCAGGAACAAGCAACACTTCTCTGACATACATAATTCCCAAGGAAGTTTGAATGTTGATTGTACCGTTCCCTACTGCATATAGATATTTTCCATCGCCTATTTCAATACTAGATCGATGCAGAGTATCAAGTTTAGAAAAGAATTCTTTGTTGGGGGTCATGTGATTTGAACAACCACTGTCCAACAACCATTGATTTGAGTCACCCAACTTGGGTCGTGTCAAGGTCATAAACAATTGTTCTTCGGCAACATCAGCCTTCTCATCTGCTTGTGATGCCTTATCATGCTTCTCTGGTTTATTTTTACATACCTTTTCAATGTGACCAAATTGATTGCATGCACGACACCTGACACCCGGTCTGAACAAGTAGTAGGCCTCTAAATGATTCTTTTTCTTACAGTGAGAACACATCTGAAACTTGCTCTTATTCCCATGAGTTTTATTATATTGAACCCTTTCTTTTTCTTTCTCCTTCTGATCACTTAAGCCTTTTTTAATTCTTGACTCACCTCCTGCTTTTCCTTTCATCTTTATAAATAAAACGTTTTCAATTGTATTATCACTTCGCATTGCTCTCCTTTGCTCTGCAGCTTGGAGTGCATTCACTACATCAGTAAGAGTCAAAGTTGATAGGTCATTTGACCCTTCTAATGATGTAATCGTAGATTCAAATCTTTTTGGTAGAGACACAAGAACTTTTTGGACTACACGACTTTCAGAAAGATTCTCTCCCAATAGCCGCACGTAGTTCACCACTTGCATGATTTTGTTAATGTAGTCTTTAACATTTTCAATATCCTTCATTCTCAAAGTCTCAAACTCCCTCAATAAATTCATCACCTGCATCTGTTTTTTCCTCTCCGAGCCTTGGAATTCTCCTTAAGTTTGTCCCATGCCTCTTTTGCTAATTTGGATCCCATTATTCTTGTAAATGCAGCATCCGAAACAGCCCCATGGATACATGCTAGCGCTCTGTAACGCTTAACAACTTCCTCAGAATGTTGTTTAATTTGTGCAAGGGTTGCATTCTCTCTCAAGACAGGTACTTCATCTCCAGATTCTATGACAACCCAAAGGTTGTAACCATGAAGATAGGCTTCCATCTTAACTGACCAAATTGCATAATTCTCTCCATTGAAGTTTGGTGGAGATTGATGACTAAGAATATTGCTGGAGGCCATTTTGCATGAAGATGGTTTTCTTTAGATTTTGGGAAATGGCTTTGTTTTTATTATCTTACAAACACAGTCCCTTAAGATCAAAATAGGCTCTAGATACCATGAAGATAAAACAAGGACAGAAATAAAGTTGCTGTATGAAGCAACTATTAACAAACCAAACAAGGAATTTAAAGAAGAACAGAAAAGGTTCTGATGAAAGGCACACTTTATTCATATGAGACATCCCTATTTATACACAAAAAAGGTAGTTACATGCATAACACTTGTCAAGACATGGATTCAAGTGTTAAGGGATGGAATGGAAGTTTAAAAAATAGTTGACATGTAATAACTACAAGTAACTGCATGTCTTAATTCAAATAATCAGCAAGGCACACATATGCAGACACCAGGCCTTGTAAGCATTATTCTCAACACTTTCTCCATTGCATGATACTTCTAGCAGGGGGCACTTGGAGACGACAAAATTGCTTTTGAGCCATGATCCTGACCTTGCTTTGCAATATGACATTGATGGTCACACACCGTTGCACCTAGCAGCGATTAATGCCTATATGACCATTCTTGAAGCATTTCTGTCAAGCTCTCCCACTTCCATCGGATATTTGACTAGAGATGGAGAAACAGTGTTCCATCTCGCTATAAGATTTGGAAAATATAATGCATTTCTATATTTAGCACGGCCTTTCAATTTTACCAATCTTCTCCGACAGCAAGACGGATTTGGAAACACCATATTGCATCTTGCTGTCCTAAGAGAGAGCTACCAAGTAACTCCCTCTTCTTTTCTCTTTCTTTTTCAGCAATTTCACACTCGAATTCTTGTACACGCATAGGTTTTCGCAGTTCATAATTTCCTATGATCAGGGTTGAGCTCATTTAGTGGCAATTGTCATCAATTATTATACTATAATCATATACACGTGAGTTGGAGAGGAAAAACGCCACAAGAGAATTTATTTTCTCTCACGTATCTTTGTAATTGAATATGTTATTAATAATTTAATGTTATGAATATTTTCATTCATAATTAACAGGATCTGTAGTAAATATATATATATATATATATATATATATATATTTGTAGGGGCTTATTTTACCCTCCACATAAAATATTCAAGAATTACAAGCAAAAAGGAACCAATGTGCTGGCTGGAAGTAATTCTAAAGACACAGCTCAAGTTTGAGTTTCTGTATTTTTCCTCAAATATGTTCCATAACAGTAGTTACTGAGCTTGAGAACAGAAAAACAGTTTCTGCTGAAAATTCACTGATCAGATTCTGGTATTATGATATTTGTTCCCAGAGTATTATCGCAACAGATGTGCTTGTACATTTTACTACTTAACTTAAAAGTTTTCTGTCAAGATGATTTCAGTCAGTGAAGGACATCATTGATACAACTGCCGTGGACATCGATCATCACAATCTTAAAGGATACACGGCGCTAGATATCCTTAAACATGCCGGAGTAGATGCACAGATCAAGCATTTGGAGGCATTGTTAAAGAGAGCTGGAGGTAAAAGCAGCAAGGAATTCTCACCTCTTACGCCAGATATTAAACAAATCAATCCGTCAATGGTGACACTTGAAAACCCCAGAGGTGTAATCCAGGAGAAAGAACTAAAAGTTTTTCACCCTGGGCTTGATTCAAGAAGTATTGGTGAACATCCCAAAGACTCCAAACCTAGCATCGAGCCGTCAGTGCATTTGGCTACATCAAGCACGGCACCGAACTCAACAGAGAAGTTTCTCAAGAGTCACTTTGCAGGGTCTCTACCCCAGTCTTGGAAGGAGAGAGTGGTTTTGCCAACTCAATGGCACCCGCAAAAGCATCTCAGTAAATCGAGGAAGGGGATGTGGGGGGAGTCAAGGCAAATGAGAAGAGACTTTTTGAACTTCGTTCTCCTCCTTCCACCATTCCTATAATTAGAAGTTTATAATCCACAATGGATCGTGGATTCATGCTTTTGGTCTAGAGTCAAGCTCAGAAGCATTACGAGATGGACCCCAGGCTTCTTGAAACAATTGCAGGAAATGATGCTTTGGCTTTAACCAGTTTGGTTCGGGAGAATGAAGGCATTCTTGAACAAAGAACTGCCAACTCACTGAACACAGCTTTACACCTTGCTTTGAGGTTTGGAAGCAACAATTTGGTGATGGAAATCATTAAGTTACAACCAAATTTGGTGGCAACGGAGAACAGGAAGCTAGAAACTCCCCCGCATGAAGCTTGTCGTGCGGGAAATGCTGAGGCAGTGATGCTGCTGTTAGAGAGCAACCCGTGGGTAGCATGCAATTTGAACTGTGAAAATCAAAGTCCATTATTCATTGCTTGCAGCAATGGGCGTCTCAATGTGATAAAGCTGCTTTTGAATCAACGCTGGTTGCAAGGACTAGAAGATGATGCTGATCAAACTTCTGCTCATGAGGCTGCATCAAAAGGGCACATTGGTATGTGATCAATTTTTCTTTGCCAAGAGTTTCATTGTAAAACGAATTGAATGCTAATTATTACAAATTTACATCATCTGACTAGCATGTTTTGGTATTTTTAGTTTGTTCATGACATCAAATTATGTGTACTAACATATATTCCGGATCCAACCATCAGAAATAATGAGGGAGATACTAAAAATCTTTCCCGACATGGTGAAAGGTTGACAGAAATGGACGTTCACCTCTGCACTATGCTTGCAGTAAAGGGCACTTGGATATAACCAAAATGCTTCTAAAGCCTGATCTGGATCTTGCTTTCAGCTCGATAGCAATGGTTATACGCCATTGCACTTGGCAGCTATGAACGATGATGTTGGAATTCTTAGAGCATTGGTGTCAATTGCCCCCACATCTGTTCACTGTCTCACAGAAGATGGAGAAACTGTGTTTCATCTTACTGTAAAGTTCAATCGATATAATGCCTTTGTATTCTTGGCAGTGGTTTTCAGTGAGACCAATCTCTTCAACCGACCAGACTCGCATGGGAACACAATCTTGCATGTAGCTATCTCCCAAGGACATTATCACGTATGTATTATCTCTTTCCCTTATGTCTGTGAGTTTAGAGATACGTGTATGTATTGTGGAGTAATGAATAATGATTCAGTGACAGAAACTAACGAATTAAAAACTGTAAATGATGAAAAGAAAAGGCCATATGCAAGTAGAAAAAAAGCACTTTGCTACACATTTTGCACGATATAATGGGATTAAATTTGGAATTTCATTATGCAAGTTGATTTCTTAAGTTATTGTTTTCACTTTTCTTTTCCAATGAGTTCATTACAGCTGGCAGACTACATCATGAATATAGCAAGACTGGATGTTAA
>NW_018397267.1:6897870-6928202 GCF_002168275.2 Theobroma umbraticum | reverse complement strand
TTTTGTGGGTTCAAATATCACACGTGTTGTTGACAGGGCCTATTGCTCAATCGCACTTCTTCTTTGGAAATATTTGTTACCTATATATACTGTAATAATAATAAAAATAATAAAACTATAGATTCCTTGAGGAGTTGGCTAATTATCTAATATTAGCACCAATCCCACATTTAGTTGAAGGCAAAATTGAAACTCCTCTTAAACAGTAGTAGTTACATAATACTATAAGAATCTTTTTATTTTTTATATTTTCGTGCTAGCAGCAGCTGTCCCCGATGCTCTAAACGTCTCCGCCCGTAGGTGACCGAGCATATCACAAATAAGATTAGGCTCTTTGTTTATGAACTGCTCCCTGCAACTTCTACTTTCTGATTCATCATCATTTCTTGGAACTGAGCTCGCTTGGCAAGCCTAATATCAAGTATACTGGGTGGCATTGGCTTAAGTGAGCCATGCAATTCAACAAGACCAAAGAATTCTTGCTTTGTCAAACTCTTTTTCCGGACAAGTTCATCAACCACTGCATCCATGAGCTTTCGGTTCTGCTGTAAGATCTGATACAAACAAATAAATAATTAAATAATGGATGGTATGAATCAGATATTAGAAGCAGTTTCTGATAAGTGCTAGTTTTACAAGCAATGAAATACCTCTTTTGCGCGTTCATAACACATGTTCATAATCCGCAATGCCTCCAAATCAATTTCCTGATATTCAACAATTTGGTCATACCTTAGATAAAGTATAGAGAAGTTTAGAGAAGCAGTTTCCAAAATTCCCAATGGTATGTGCCGTTTCATGCACTTCAAACTCAGCTTCAAATGCAGCCTCCGGAGACTTTAACATTATTTTTCTTAAGCTTATGCTTCTCAAAATTTATTTTACCATAGAGATGCATTGGATGACATTTATAAAGTAAAAAGATGAATCCATTGAAGTATATTTAAAGATAAATCCACCAAAAATAACTTTTTCAAAGAAACAAGCAAAAAGCACAAGGAATGTGTATTTAGCTGTACACCAAAAATATCCTTTTTAAGAAACAAGTAGAGAGGGATAAGGAGGTATCCATACATTAATTCGATCTGCAACCCAGAAGTTAGACAACCCATGATGTTTCTCTGAGAGGCCACCAAGAACAAACATCCTGGCTGCTGACCTAGCATTGTCTGCCGTTTCAGCCCATATTGTACTCAACTGAAATAATTAAGGATTTTTTAAGTGGATCAAGTTAATCTACAGAATCTGGAATAAAAGATAATTTTGCACTTTCACAATCTAGCTCCTACTAGAAACATAGATCTACAGCAAGCTTATTGATATAACTTTTTAGAAACGAAAAGAAACAATATGCTAGAAAATTTGATATTGCCAAACCAAGCTACAAACTAGAATATTGGACAAGCAATGCGACCCGGTCAATACAGCATATGCATCCTTGAGTCACACTTAAAAATAGAATTCAATTTTCTAAAGATCAGAAATTACTATTTTCCTTGATCTCCTCTACCTTAAATCATAAAGCTTTATGGTTTAGTCACCGCAAAATGATAGTTGGTCTAAGGGTCAATATAATGGTCAACATATTAGAGCACTCCATTAGCAGTCATGAACAAGTGAACATATGCAACACCAATATGGACTATAATAAAGCATTTAATGACCTTATGAACAAACCTTGACTTGTTGTAGAGACAAATCAAAAAAAGCCCATAACTTTTACCAATACACCAAAGATCCAATCTAAACACTTCTGACTAAAACTAAAAGACAATTGTCCAATCTCATAATTATTAGCTTACTCCAAAAACCAGAAACTTTGAAAAGCTCCCCTTTTTTTCTCCCCAAAATGACCTTCATATAGAGTTGATCAGAAAATCCAAAAACTGCAGGTGGGTATTAATCACATTGTAATATACGAAGGTTAAACAATGAGCATTGCCATTTTAAGCAGTAGGTTACTCATCGTTAGATTTGTGATTTTTGAAGCTTCTGCACACTTTTTAAGAATGCACCATTGAAACTCAATAATGAGGGACTTGTTTTCCATATCATAATGACTATCTTTTGCACAATATCATCTTCCAGGCATGCAAAAAGACATTAATGTACATGTATGAGAAACAGACTTCTCACCTGACCCTCACCATACCATAGTTCATCTGCTGCACGGGGTGCTAATTGAACAGTTATGTGATCGAGAAGGGACTGGCGACTGCATGACATTATGAAATATAAGTGAACTGTCGAAAATTAAACAAACGAGATAATTTTCCAGTGTAATATTCACAGGAAACAAGAGTGGTAAGAAAACCCTGCAATAGGCAACTGAAAGGATAGTCCCCTAATTAGTTGATCATAAGAATATGTTATACAGAGGATGGTCCAAAATTAGTTGATAAAAATATTATCTTTCACCATGTTTGACATTCTTGGCAGTTGATAGTCCTTACATTGATGCTTGTAAGCATGAAGAAATGTTGCATACCTTAGCATTCCTTCCGCAAATTTGATATGATCCATTTTCATACGAACATAACCCAATTCCCTACCTGCTCTAGGAGCAATTGTAACCTGCTCAAAAGCAATAATGCATTAATATACTTCCAGGCATTGCATACAAGTACAAATGCTTTCATTTCTTAAGGCAGCAAGCTTATCAGTCAAACTTGATAGCAGTACAACTGTGAAACCCAAAAGGGTCAGTTTTACATCAATATCCTCTATGAATCAAAATGCCAAGAAAAGGCACCAAAATTGACAGATTTTCAATAGATTCTTCTAGGATGCCTTTTTTGTAGCAGGCTTGTACTGCAGAGTTATGTAATGATTTCACATGCATAAAAAAATCCATTAAAGACAACCTATATTTATAAAATTGAGATGCTTTACAAGCTTTAGCTACCTTGCCAACTCAACAGCAGAGAATTTTATGCCTAGACATGATGTTTTAGTACATGACTTTAAGAGTCATTATCCAGAATGGTATGACATAATTTTGAGACCATCTATCAGATTTTCAAAAAGTTTCTCACTAGTTGTCAAATGATCTGAGGTTTACAGTCATGCAATGATACTGCATATTGAAGATTTTAGTCTTCTGATCAAGGTATAATAATGACTGAAAATCCAGAGAATCTAAAATAATCAAATATATGCGTTAATCAGTCATTAACATGCACATGTGGAAGGAGATACTCTTAAGAATTTTCTCAATCTGCCACTATATACAGTAATGCACCATTGCATAAGAAACCAGATCTTGATATACACTTTATGTCAATATCAAAACAATGCATTGAAAGAGGTGCAAGCAACACAGATTATAGCAGTGCGTATGAGTCAAAATATTTGCAAGAAATGAAAAAAGGCAAGTAAATATCATACAAATTCAATGTTTCTGAGATCAGGAAAGTTCACAGCTACAACAGCCATTGCCGCTTCATTAATAGCTACTTGTTTCCATGTCTCGGGCCCTCTCTCCTTTCTATCTAGCATACCCCTTTCTTCTATTTGTGCCGCTTGGAGCAAATCATCGGTTGTAATCTGCAGAAGTGCAACAGCAGAAGGTCAGAGCATTGCTAAGAAGAATTAGGTTAAGGGCATTTATACCTACTGAATAGCACTATCAAACCCAATATTACATTTTCAGATGATACATGAAATACTATCTCCAATTTCATTAATCTCATAAACTTTGAAATCCTCTTAGTTTTATTAAACTTAATTTGTCCAAGTTCCAATTCTCTGTTTCTAATAACTATTTCTTGTCAGCAATAGGCCCTTCATGATTTCCAGTAAACTGAAACTGTGTCAATAAATGAATAAGATAGTTAACTACTCATGTAGCTACTACCTCAGTCCTTCCATCACGGATCATATTAATAGCAGCAACCTCAACTATGTTAGCCAGCTCGGCACCAACCATTCCATCGGTCATACTGGCAACAGCCATATAGTCCACATCCTCAGCCATTGGCTTCTTTCGTGCATGAACCTACAACATAGAAATGAATTGTATAGAAAAATAAAAAGCTAGCAACTAACCATAAGAATTTAATTGAATATTGCATACTGAGAACCATTGTAATGCCATAAAAGCAAAGTTATACATTTGCAAGTAGTAAAATACCTGCAGAATTTCCATGCGACCTATAAGTCCAGGTTTAGGGATAAAGATTTTTCGATCAAACCGTCCAGGTCTCACAAGTGCAGGATCTAGAATGTCTGGTCTATTTGTGGAAGCAATAGTGATGACATTCCCTCTTCCTTCAAAACCATCCAAGCATACAAGAAGCTGTAGCACGACAATATTGAAAATATATTTTTAACACATTAAAATAGGAACAGGAACCAGTTCATATTAAAAAAAATAATTTAAAACATATATATGCAAAATGGGCCCAACTCACAACAAACCTGATTCAGGGTAGCATCACGTTCTTGTCCACCGGAACCTTTGATCAAACCACGCTCCCTTCCAACAGCATCTAACTCATCAATAAATACAACTGAAGGGGCCTAGAAAAAGAAGCATAAAGTGATGACATGTTGTACTAGAGGTCAAGAAAGTAGTAAGGAAGCAGAAAACAGAAAAGTGAATCAAAGCTAATACGTTAATTCATTATCATGCAATAATGTTTAAAGCACTAACAAGATGAAACACATAAATTACCCAGATAAAAGGAGCTCAATTTAGACATGGAGAAGGAAAAGAGGACACAAAACAACTAAAGACAACACTTACATTTTCCCTGGCTTCCTGATAAAGTGCTCGGACACGGGATGCACCAACTCCAACATATATTTCCACAAATTGAGAGGCAGAGATGGAGAAGAAGTTTACACCTGCTTCACCAGCCACGGCTTTTGCTAGTAAAGTTTTCCCCACCCCAGGGGGGCCACAAAGAAGTATCCCACCTGATTAAAAATCCAATACAAACTGAAACAAGTCAAGTGCAAAGTGCTAACAAAGTAAATGACTACTAGAATAAAGCAAACTAAGCAAGGTATACCAACAAAACGATAAAAGATGGCATGGCTTCTAAGCATAAAGGAATAAATTGTAATTGCTATTGCTATTATGTTTTCCTAGGCACATACAGCCAAAAAGAGTGCCCAAAACTGGATAAGAAGGAAAAAGTAAAGAAAAAAAATTGAAAGGCATTAGGAACGTTTTATGAATCCATATTCTCCTAAAATGAGTGACCAGCTTACAAGGATGTGGTACCAGTAACAAAATAACTTCATAAGCCTGGAGCAGTTCCTGAATTTCCTCTTGTTAGCATGCATATGTAATTATATCCAAATAACAAAACAGTAATTTTTTTATGTAATATCGGATTAGAGACAGAAAGCAGGAAAATGCAACTTGACTTTTGCATGATTGACTAACTGCAATATAAAATGAGAAGACCAGCCAAATTTTCTGAATCAACAATCTATCTGTGAAATGCAGGGATCAGGGATGAAAACGAGCACTTAAATGGGAAATAAAACAAGAAACGATAGAAGTAGGAGAAAGTTTCACTCTGTGACCAAAAAAGATTCATCAGATTTCCAAGAATAGCACAATAAAAAGAACTTATAGAACCATATACACTTATCATTCTGATAAGAAAAGATATGCTAGAACGCGATGGTCCTTTGAACTTTTCATTCTTATGCTCATTTAAAGTTTCCTGAACATATAGTTAGAGGATTTGCTGCAGTTTTAGTCAGCCACTACTAAGTATGGCACCTGCTTAAGCATGTTTCATCTTGAACATGCCCCTTCAAGCATCAAGAGGACTTCGAAACTGGAATAAGAAAATACATATTACCACAAGTTTTTTGTCAAATTCATTTGATTTTAGAATTTGGTAGCGATCCCAATGGAAGAAGAAAAACAAAGTAAAACGGAAAATATGATTCATCCAATAATAAGATCTTTTATCCAGGCTTCCAACTTGTCATGGAAAAGACTAGGCATAAACAAGACATATAGCAACATGCTTCCCTGTATGCATTGAGTACAACTTCATTGCACAATTTCAAACCAAAAGAAGAATATATATATAAAAAAAATTGTTCAGGTTTAGAAATTTTGACCTGGTATTCTTACTCCTCTTCTCCGGTACATCTCCCCATGTGTGAAAAACTTCACAATCTCCTCAAGCTCAAGCCTGATTTTGCCAAGTCCAGCAACATCTGAGAACTTCACATCCACACCTCTCTCCAAATACTGTGGCAATCTCTTATTATGTGCCCTTCGAACACGTGCACCTGACTTCATGAACTGCATAGCCATCTTCAAATATGGATTCTGCTCACCTCCTACTTGCTCAGCCTCATCGTCCTCACCCTCAATTCCTTCCATTTCCCTCTCCAACTCCCTCATCTTTCTTCTCTCCTCTGCCTCTGCCTTCTCAATCTTCAACCTATCCTCATAATCCTTCTTCTGCCTTCTGTAACTGAGCACCACTGTCCTATAAAATATAACAAAAAACACCAATCCAAGTGCAGTTGCCACATTTGAATCCTGTGCTAAACTTGCCCACACATTTGCCATACTCTGATAATTCCTCCTAGCATCACGCAATGACTCCTCATACTTCCTCTTCCTAATCTCTTGCTTCTTTCTCCTCTCCTCCTCCTTCTTCTGCACCTTCATTACCTTTTCAATCATCTGTCTCTCTTCCCTCATCCTTGCCAACTCCTCCTTTCTTTGCCTCTTAAACTCCTCTCTCGCTCTCCTGATCTCCGCAGCCCTTTTAGACTCCTTCTTTGGCTTAAACCATGACAACATCGAGACAGGCACCCTCCCTAAAAATCCCAAATATGGGGCAGGCACCTCAGGCCTCTTAATTGGAGGTGTATACGCATTAACACACAAAGATTCAATCTTTAACTCGTCCCATGAATCCCAAAACTTCCTATCACTATCTATTGAAGGCAAAACAGTTCTTAACACTCTAGAATCCTCTAAAACTACTAAAACTGGCTCCGCTCTTTGCTTCAAACTCACACTAGGCGGCTTAATTAAATGTTTAAGCTTTCCCTCAAGCTTTAAACTCAAAATTTCAGTATACGGAATCCTGCTTTTTACAATAGGAAGATCTTTTGACCATTGTTTTAGCTGCTCTGGGGTTAGTGCTTCTTGGGTTTTTTTCTGAGTTTTCTTTCTATCAGATACTTTAACTGCGGCAAGAGAGCTTTTTTGTGGAAATGAAGTGGAGATTATAGTAAGAGTAATAGGTAAAGCAAGAAAACTGAATTGGGTTTTCTTGGTTTTATCATCATCATCGGAATTATTGCTCTTAGAGGTATAAATTTGACAAGAAATTGAAGGGTAAGTGGTGGAGAAAAATGGGTTTTGGGATTTTAGATTTAAAAATGGGAGTTCTGGGTACAACGAAGAACCAAAAGAGAAATGGCAAGCCATGAAAAAGAAGAGGTGAAGAAAATTTTAAATGACAAGAAAAAAAAAAGACTTTCAGTTTCTAAAAGATTGAAAGAGAGAGACTTACATTGTGAAATGAAACTGAGAGAGTGAATTTAAGGTTATTGAGCTTTCGATTTAGTCGACAATGAAGCCTAAGACAAAGCATCTTCTTCTTCCTTCTGTTCAAACCTCTGCAGCTTAAAATGTGATGGTCCAATTTTGAGGGGAAAGGAAGCAACGTAATCTAACGTTTAAGCTAAACGACGCCGGTTCATGGTTTCAAGAAACGCTGCGTTTCAACGCTTTTGGTTACAGGGTGAAGGAAAATTTTTGTGCTACCTAGCACCTATCCTATCCATACGATAAATTAAATATTCCCTGTTGCACTTTTGTATAATTATGTACGTTTTTAATGGCAGTATGGCACAGCAGTGTTGCATCAGGTACTAAGCTCTTTTGCAGTAGAAGTTCATAAAGATGAATTTTTTAATTTTTTATTTTGAAAAAAAATTATATTTTAATCCACTCTCTAGATAACGAAATATTATATTTATTATTAAATTAAATATTCAAATATTATATGAGATAATTTTTTACTTGTCTATGTACAGCGAACCCTTTGAGGAGAAACGAAAAAATGCAATAAAACAAGTGAAACAGGTTCAAACTATGATCATACCTTAAATTAGCATGCTACCCTTTAAGGAATAGAGAGAACTTTGCCAATCTTCCTTACTCGAATGTTTTTTTAGGAGGAGAAGCTCCTGAATGGATATCTTATTTGTGCTAGATTTCCTTTTATCGAGCCCTAGCAGTCTAAGGAAAAAGTAAATAGAATCTTGCAAATATCAAATGAAAAAGAGATAAATACACATATACAAAAATAATAATTAATTATAATAATAATAATGTATATTATTATTGTGACTATTATTTCACAGAAATTATTAAAAATTCCATTAATTATTACTTCTATTTTATTAATTATTTTTTACTATTTACTTTTGTTTTCTCTGGAAATTATTAGCAGAAAATAAAAATAAATGATATAGGAAGCAAAAGGACAGTAATTGTCATTGTTGGCCTATATATTCATGCTTAAATAGGATTTGCTCGAACAAATTGTCTCATGCAATAAGAGGGAAACCGGATCGTAATTGTCGCAATAAAGGAGATGATTTTTGTCTTTGCGAGGTTGGGCATCATTCCTTGTATTTGCAAAAGGCCATTAACTGCCCTTTGGAAAACGAGGGCGCGTCCATTTTGAGTCAATGGCCTTGTACTCGTAGGCTAGGTACGACTCCTTTTTTAAGAACGAGGCACCCAAGTACTGAGTCAGAGGAACTTGATCACTGAGAGCAAAGCTCACGCTCACCAAACTACGATAGAAAAGCATCCCCCACAAGAATTATCTTTAGTTTCGGTGCGGTTATCTGTAACAATCCTGGATTAACATGAGACATACTAGTTAATAACAAGCTCCTGTTTGGTGCTATAATGGCTCCAAAGTAGAAACCTACGACTCCATTACTCCAATCTAGCTCATAATTTATATGCATTTTGATGAACAAAATTTCATAAATATACTATATTTTCCATCCAATGAGATGCCCAAATTAAATAGAGGTAGAACATGGGTCGGGTAAACCCGAGAAGCTTGTCCTCAAAGGATGGTTAGTCAACTTAGACGCCTTAGCATGGCAAAGTAGCAAGGCCGTCTTTCCTTTTTACAAACACCGCTGGCTGTCTTGCAATACCAAGATTCCATCAACAAAACTAGCTAAGTAAATAAAAGTACGTATTTCTAAGAAGCCACCATTATAGGATAAGAAGATACTACATATGTAACTAAGAGAAAGGAGTGGTGGACTGGGGACTGGGGAGATCATGAAAAATTCAGTGCTTGGAGAGCCAAATTACATCCTGAACAGCAGAGGCAGCGTACAAGACACAGCTGAAGAAAGTGATGGCTATTGAGACCGCAACATGATCGCAGAAGCTACCCAAAGACTTACAAAAATTAGGTAGAGCCGTATGTCGGATCCCTGTTCGATTCAGGTTGGTTACCCCTGATGCTGCTGATCCCGCACTCATCATTGCATACGCCAAAATCTGCAAAACTTGCGAGTCAACAGAGCACCAGCCAAGTGGAAGATAGATGCGTGCCAAATTCTCATGGTGGGAATCACATTACCTGATCCCCAGCAAAAGTAAGCCAGGCTTGATTCCTTGAAGGAATCACTGGAGACTTTCTCAGCAGCCTTGACCCGCCAATGAGTGATTGCAGCAAGGAGTAACCCGCAGCAGCTGCTGTAACTCCAACAAGATATCTGTTCCATCACCCAATGAACACAGAATTTATTAACAAATATTAGTCAATAGTCATGCAAGTCAAACTTCAGCACTTTCCATGCCCTGGAAATGTAGTCTGATAACTGACTTGTCATGAAGAAACTGGAGGACAAAATAGGAGAGCTTACTCCAAAATGTCAAGACCCAGAAAAGTTTACAAAGAAACAAAGGATATAAACAAATAAAGTAGATATTAAAGTGGAAAATTAATATTCACGGGTCTCATTCTGTTCCCTCAAAACCCATGAAACCAGAGGAGAGAGACACAGGTTCTCCAAACTTTGTTGCTACTCAATAGGCAATAGCTAACAAACAAAACTCCCCACTTTACCCCATAAAAATACCGCAATTTAAGGGTTTTTAGTCAATAAAAATGCCAATTTAGTATCATGAACACTCTGTTGTGCTCTGTTTGGTTGGAAAGTCAGGACATCTAAGTAGCAAAAGAAATGTTTTAACATGTTTTTATGACACACAAAACAATTATTCTTTCTTAATTGAGTTTGGTTCCTACACTGCATGTTTTGATATTCTAAAACTATGCACAAATAGACAAGCACCAAAATTATTTATACTAATTACCCCCAGCATTGCAACCATTATTAAGTCTTAAACAAATCCTATGTATAACACAAGAAAACAAGAACATCCCTGTCAATAACAAACGAGTAATTAATAAGTAGTATAACCAATTTTTATCCCCTTGGTCGGTGAGACAATATGGGGTAGAGAACAAATGAAATGAAGAAGACGACAGAATTGACCCAAAGATCAAACCGTCACACACTAAACAGGACCCCATTAGGTTAGCTCCACTTTCTTTTCATTTTCCTTCACTTTCTCAGCAGCCAAACAAAAAAAGTACTCTACACCATACCAAAAATTAAAAACCATATACCAGAGCTAAGAGAAGCATGGACCATGGAGGAACAGTAAGGTCATGAAAGTAATTTCGATCTAGGAAGAAGAAGTAGCAAGGTTTTGAATACTTACTCGAAGGAGTAAGAGAAAGACCACTTTGAGTGGAGCTGCAGCTGGAACCCGTAGAAGGAAGCAGTGCTAACTTGACGGGCTGTGACCATGAACAACATGGCCGTCAAGGAAGCAGCCATGCACAACAGCCTGAGTGTCACCAGTACCACATCCCCTCTAGTCCAGACACCAGTCTTGGACCCTAACCCTGCATTGAACAACCCCACGCGGGGTTCACTTTGTCCATTCTCCGCCAACACCTTTGCCTCCATCAGCTGCACCGGCAGTGTAGATGGCGGTGGAGGCGGCGGTGTCTTGTGGCCATTCATCCTCATATCTGGATCCGTGACTCTTTCTGGGATTTGGGTTATATGCTTTGTTATTGTTGCGGTGTCTCTCGAGAGTCTCAACTCTCAGTAGATGGAACAAAGTGGAGATGAGGAGGGGCCTTTAGAAGGGCAAGCGGGGCGTATATTTTAGCGTCAACAACAGTAATCGAGGCTTTGTTTGGTCAGAGTCACACTGCTCTCCTCTCTTCCGTTATGGAGGGTTTAAACATATATAACCATGTAGAATTCTTCTCTCAATGGTTACAAAGTACGTATTGTTAAGACTATCATCTACTTCTTAAATATATATAATGCATAATCATTTATAAGCCAGAACTCAGGGTTCCAAATAGGATTATAGCCTCGTTCCAAAGAGACACGTGGCTATAAATAGGAGTTCACGAACAATGCCCCGTGACTACACAGTGGCAGAATCAATGAGATTGGTAGGCAGGACTCCTATTTGGTTCCTACTATTCCTTTGCGAGGAAACTTATCAATATGGCTTGTCATTGTAGGGATCGAAGCTTTAAACTTAAAAAAAATGGATGTAATTAATGTGTCTAAGGAAAGAGGTATTAAATAATACGTTAAGCTTTAATTTCCATTCACTGACTAACAAAGCCAGCTCATAAAACTTGTTTCACAGATAAATGGATATTTGAAGTAGCCCTAGCTATCGTCATTCTTCGTAAAATTTGTGCCACAGTTGCTGGAAAGGTTCGTGCACACGTCAGTCGAGTTTCGGGCTTTCAGGCTTCGTGAAAATAAATTCTAATACACTAGTAATTAATTTTCCTGACTCCTATATGAGCTAATATTTTGGATATGGCCGTATGGGAAATGATGAATCCTCCAATGATACTGCTGGACTGAGACAGTCATTTAATGATAATTAATTATAAAAATTTATTTAATTAAAAAATATATAAAAATTTAACTAAATATAATAAAAAAAAAATATTTAAATTTTTCTAAATAAATTAAAAAAATTTTAAAACATGTTATCTGAAATGTAACAATATCAAATTCCCGAATAATATAACAATTTGAACTTGATTGAGTGCATAACGTGATTAAGTTTAAGATTCAAAATTAGGACAAATTTTACGATAAATATGACATTAACGAGCCTAAAGCGTGCAAGTGAGTGGAGCAAATTCCGATAGAAAGTGGCATACGTAACGTTTGATGATGCACAGATAATCACATGTCATTATATAAGATAAAGAGGCATAGAGCATTAAATCACATGATAATAAAATTTCTTCATTTCAGTGTTGTTGCTCATTCTCCTTCCTTTGAGGATGGACTGGCACTCAGTTTTGGTGAGGAGATTTTTAGGATTCCAAAGCTAACAAATCAAACAAACATGGGATGTAGGATTCTCCTACCACTGCACTGTATCATAGTAGTAGCATTACATCTTGTATATATGTTACAAAGTATGAGGCAATTGGGGTAATAGTTGGAGCATCCACATCTTGTATATATATTACAAAATATAAGGCTATCAAATAAAGTATGCTGATGAATATGTTTACATGGATAACCTATTTTCATGTAAGATAATGTTAAATTTATATTCAATACACTATTCAATAATATCAATATTTTTTAAAATCTTTCAAAAAAAAATTCTATAATTTGATTAATTTAAAAAATTCATCTAATTATACTATTCGTTATTCTATATGATGGTATATATCTCTTCTATATGTTTTGTCCCAAAAAGGACCATTGAAAGATAAAATCCTACCTCCTAAGGCTCACTAACCAAAATTATTAATCATGAACTTAGATTAAACTAAATTAATCCAGAGTAAATACTAAAGTTAGATTTTGCATTAAATTAAAATTTGTTTTGAGGTTCAAGAATGAATATTAAAATATAATTTTTGAACTTATAGCATGTTTGATGGAATGGAATAACCATTTCCTCTCTATTCCTCATCCTCCTTTAACACTTTATTTGGTTGGACATTTAGAGAGATGATGGCATAGCTAATAACAAAGCCCCTTGGTATTAACTATTCCAAAAAGTAAGGAATAGAGTAAAAAACATTAATGAACAAAAATATCTTTCACTAATTTAAAGAACTACTACATTATATAAAATACATTTTGTTCATTTTTTGCAATTTCTTTCTTTCTTTACCCAACTACCTCTCTCCTTTTCTTCCTAAAGTAAAATAAATTGAAAATATAAAAATAAAAAAATTAAAATGAATTTAAAATAAAAAGGTTTAAGTTTTAATTATACATTATAAAAAGTTAATATTTTAAATTTAAATATTAAATTAAAATTTTAATTATAAATTTTTTATATTTTAATATTTTAAAAATAAATAATGAAATTAATATTTTAATTATAAATATTTTAATTTAAAAGTTAAATATTATAATAAATAATATTTTTATCCTTTATCATTTATTCTTTAACTATTTTTAAAATTATTCCTCTTAACCAAACATTAAAATAATTTATAATAACAATTTTTATCCTATTTCTTTCTCATGAATCAAACTCAATAATAATTATTTATCTTTTATTCTATTTTTACAAAATAATCATTCCATTCTCACTTTAATCCTTCCGCCAAGCCAAAGACACCCTTATAGCATACTTGGTTGGGGGAATGGCTTATTCCCAAGGAATTTTGATTCCTTTAATTGGTTGAGAAATAGTCCAAGGAATAGCCATTCCATAGGAATGGCTATTCTTCAAAATCTTCCAAAATTAAAGAATAGTTAATACCATCCTCTCTCATGGTATTAGCTATTCCATAGTTTGAGGAATAAACTCAAAAAATCATAAAAACCAAAATACCTTTTACAAGTTTGAAAAATTACAACTCTATTTATATAAAATATTTTTTTCTCTCCTCTTCCTCTCCTTTAATTCCAACTTTTAATAAATATTAATATTTTAGCATATTAATATTAAATTATAAATAAAATATTAATAGTTTAAAATAATAAAAATTAAATTATAAATAAAATATTAATATTTAAATTATAAATTATTAATAAAATAACTTATAAATTATTCCTATTTAAAAAATAAATTAAAAATAAATAAACATAATATCATTTAAATTATATATAAAATATTAATAATTAAATCATCAATTATTAATATTTTAAATAAATTACCAATTGTTAATATTTAAAAATAAAATAAAAAGAAATAAAATAAAAATTAATCATAATAATATTTAAATTAAATAAATATTAATATTTTAAAAGATTAATGATTAAATTATTAATATTTTAAATAATTAATTAATTATTAATATTTAAAAATAAAATAAAATAAAAATAATTTATCATAACAATATTTAAATTAAATAAAATATTAATATTTTAATATATTAATGACTAAATTATAAATAAAATATTAATATTTTAATAATTAATTATTAATATTTTAATTAAATTCTAAATTATTAATATTTAAAAAATCTAATAAAAATAAATAATCATAAATAATAAAAAATATTTTTATCTTTTTATTTTTTATTCTAAAATTATTATTACCAATCAAATACTGTAATAACTCATAATAATTATTTCTGTCTTGTTTCATTTGTCGTACCAAACAAAATAATAATTTTTTATTTTATTCCCACTTCATTCTATTCTCATATAATAACTATTCTATTCCTTCCTGCCTATTCTATCCAATTCAATTGAAAAAGGATTTTGTTTAACATATTTACAACCAATAATAGTAATTAATTAATTTTAATTAAAGTGAACTTCTCATGTAGTCAGTAGTCATCTAGATCTTTTGAGTAGAGACGATTGTATGAAAGTAAACCGAGTTAGAGCTCATCACACTATGAATGGTGGCTGGCATACTTGTTAATCCCACAGAAAAGAATTTATGACATTTTTAGTTCAAACTCTGCAGTCTTATACAATTGCAATTACAAATAAAAATGCAACACTTCCCACTGCAAGGGAAATTGCTGATTTAAGCCGATGATATACTGAAACCCTCAGTAGACTGGAACACTCCATCCTCTGTATGAATATCTGGAACGAACACTGTCACACGTATAATGAAATAGCACAAGGGCAGGGGGGTGACTGAAACAGCTGTACCTAATATCCAAACAAGAACTCCATGACTTTCAACCCTAGTGATTTTGTAGGGTTTGCAATAGCACCTCCTGACTGTCGTGCATTGGTATTGCCATTTTGAAGATAGTAAGGGCGAGATGGTCGGAAATTGTTCAGCTCTGATGATCTACTTGATGCCGGGGGTAAAGTCATGAATCCCTGATTATTCAATCTTTCATCTAAAGCCTGGCGTTGCATTGGATCCACTGGCTTCACACCAACAATCAGTACTCCATTAATTTGCATTCCATTCTTGCCGAGAGCCCTCTGAGCATCAGATCGATTCTGCACCGAATATAAAAGCAACCATTGCCATGTATTGGTTTTAACATCAGCATTTACGATTTCTTCGAGACAATAAAAAAACCAATACATTTACTTTTGATTCAGCTAATCATCAAAAACTTTCATATACAATGGTACAACACTGCACATATTTCAGAAACTACAAAAGAGGAATCAGCCATTGGGCCAAAAGGGATAACACAAGCCAAGATGTCCAAATCCACACTTTAGAAGCCACTTAACTCAAACAATATATATCAGAAGAAGAGATCACAGCCTACCCATCAAGCAAAAGTTCTACCAGGTTTGGGATTCAGCAAAATCCATTAAGATTTTTAGCCTGTACGGATCCACCTTGAAAAAGGAAGGTGATATAGGTTTTATAATTAAACCAATGCATTACAACTCAGAAAGGTTACCAGATCATGGTTATCAAAAACATCAATTTTTTTAACTAATTTTTCAGTCAACTACTTTTATTTAATCTCCAACTGGATTACCTTTTCTTATCTTCATTAGGATTACAAACTATTTAGCAAGCAAGGATAGCAAGCAATAAATAAACAAAAAGATATGAACACAAATCTACAAATATGAACCAAAGCACATTAATACTCATCACAAAAGAACATGAACAGATAGGATAGGATTGGAGAGAAGATTGACCTGATATAGAATGTGCATCCAGTTAGCATCCCTTGGACCAGGAACATGTTTCAATATCACACCACACTTTTCAAACTCTCGCAAAACTAAATTTGTATCAGCAGGTGAAAATCTGGAAAGAAAGCCAATATTAAAGTCACAGATCTTGCATACATATAAGAGCAAGGTCACACCATGAGTATAACCCAAAAGTTCAGTTACATTACATTTTGTTTTACTAAACAGACAAACATAGAGAGAAGGATGTAATCATTGAGGAGGGAACAAGTTAAAATCACTGGTGAGTTATCAGAAGGTTACACATTGAAAATCACTGATGAGTTATCAGAAGATTACAGATTGCAGATAGTGGATCAGACAACAGTAACCACCAGGTGAAAGAAACCAAGAGAGATGTGTTTGTTTTTGCCCACAAACAAATTAGAAAAAACCATACTACCAATTTCTTAAAATATTTAAGCAAATAAGGTCCAAATATTCTGTTTTAACCTGACATAAACTGGTAAAAATATGAAATTTGGAAAGGATAAAAAAGGACCTTAAACACAGAGAAGTGACTAGTGAAATAATAAAAGCAAAAGTTAATCCACTAAAATAAGGCACCAATATCACAGATAAAAGACAACTGATTGCTAAAAGATAAGACAGACATATCAATAAGTAGAACATGAAAGTATGTAGCATACCCATAAACAGTAACCCATTCTTCCTCATCCAAATTTCCTGCAGGTATGGAATTCCTTTGTATTTCTGGCCTAGCAACTTCCCTTGGAGGTGGAAGTGTGATCAAAGCACCAGGCTGAACCACACCCTCAACAGGAGAACCCTTTCCCTTGTCATCCTGCTCACTGCCACTTGCCTTTGTGGATGACCACCAACTCAAACTCGTTGGGCTCTGCTGATTCTGCTGGCCACTTAGTACAGAAAAAGAAGTGCTAGCCTCTGACTTGCTCTTCGCTGGAGTTGAGAAGTCACGTCCAGATGTTCGGACTGGAGTTCTTGGGTCTGACTTGATTTCAGGAGACATAGGATAATCCAGGATCCCAGATTTAGGAGAAAAATCTGAACGATCCTCCAGGGTGAACATAGGAGGAGGCGGAAGATCTGAACCTCCAAAATTCTCATGCCATAAAGCTGATACAGCCGCTGCTTGACCTGGACTAGAAAATTTCCCTCTCCGGGCAGAGACTGGTGATGCCAAGTCTTGGAAAAACAATGATTGTCTCCCTGATTTGGGAGTTCTATGAACCGTGGTGCTCATTTCTTTCCAAAGATGAGCACTGAATAAAGAGTCCTGTATACATATCAACTCATTAGCTTTACTAAAACTTGATGTACCAACTTAACTAACCCATAAAACATTAAATTTCAGTAAACTCAACTACTAGCAAATTTAAGATATATCAACAGGATATTAAACAACAACTAATAACTTTACACTTTCTACCACCTTTTGTTGCCAAGAAAATGAAAAGAAACAAATATATAAGTCATAATAAATAAAATATAAGAAATATACTAGTTAACTAAAGCTTCATTCTTTTTCGCAAAAACAAAAGAGCAAGAAAGAAAACTAAGATTAAAAACGTTGTTCATTTTCCTTTTGGTTGATTTCTGTTAAAAGTTTAAAAGAGAATACCAGAACAATCAATAGCTTAACGACTTTTCTTTTCTTTAATTCCTCTTTCTCGGAAACCAAACCGTTTTGCATTTCGGTTCCCTTCGCAAAGCATTCCATTGGCATTATAAATAAATAAACAAAATTCAACATTAAACTCAGAGAGAGAGAGAGAGAGAGTACCTTTGAGTTGAGCTCAGTTGGGATTTTCCCTCCAAATTGAAAAGCTGAAGAACGAAGCTCTTCTCAAGAACGGTAAAGGAAAATGTCCGCTTAAATTTGGAACCCTAAACCCTGGATCCAAATTTCAAATGTTGTGTTTTGATTTTGAGTCCGCTTAAGTTGACGTAAAATGTCCTTATTTTCTAAGGGCATTTAAGGTTGTTTTCGTCATTTAAGATACTTGTTTGTTTTTTTCCTTTTTTTTTTAATTTTCAAGATAATGAATTTTATTTTCTTTTTAATCATTCCAAAAATAAGTTTATGGAAAAAAGAATGTCTAAATTATCTTTCCATTTATTTGAGACTGATTACCATAAATTCTTTTCCAAAACCAAATTAATTTCTTAACTTTTTTTTTTTTACTTTCAGCTATTCAATCTCTCATATGAATTACATAACAAATTTTTATTAAAACAAAAAATCTACCATTACCAAAATAGAAAATTCATGTATAATAATTATCTTTTAACTTTTATCAATAAAGATTAATTCAATCGATTAATTTATTTATTATTCGAATATTGATAATTTTTTGAGGACGAATGAAAAAATTACTGTTTCTTTTTAATCCGATTAAAAATCATATATAATTATAATAGTTATTGATTAATTTTTAATTCAATAGATTAACTTATTTATTTTGATAATAAAAAAATTCTAAATTTAAATATTGATAGTTTTGATTGACTAATGAGAAAATTACACATTTTTATTAGTACGACGAAAACAGTTTATCAGGTCCAAAATAACCTCATTAGCATGCAGTCCAGTAATAGCCCAAGACCATGATATAGACATGATAAGCCCATTATTAACAACATAGTCATTACTGATAGTAATGCACAAAAGAAAACCAATACAAATAAGAAGCATCCTAGGACCAAGGATCCATCACTCAGAAAGGGGCAGTAACAGGCTCCTTGAGATTGTTTAGAATATTGTTCGTGTCTGGGGATTCCATGTTGTCGCATGAACATTGGCAAGGTCTTTCTGTAACTTGAGCCCTTTGGTTGCATTCAACTTCCTTCTCTTTATCTGCCAGTTCCACCTCCTTTATTTCAGTAGCTGATATCAATCCCTGCAACAACCAATTCAACACCATCTTTCACAAATCAACTAAGTCTACAACTTGGTTTAGGTACACATAATAGGGCCTTAATTAGTTTGTCTATTTTCTCAAGCAAACCTCAATGAATATGGCGGAAGCTTCTCTTGGTTCCAGCTTCTGAGCTACATCAGCAGCCATTTCCTACATAGATGATAAGGAAAACAGTGGTCAGGCTACATTAACTAGATAATTATCTCTCTACTGGTCTTCTTCTTGCTTTCAACTAGAACTATATATTAAGTATTATTGATTAGACTGCTTGTATAAAGGAATGTCTTTCCATCTTATTACAAATGAGATCATCATATATGTGAGGGGGGTAGACCACAAGCCACCGACTATCAAACTAAAGGTGCCCCTCTTAACACAATTGGAAATTTCTTTTGTTTTTTTAACTTTGTTTCACATTTGGCATACTCTTCAGAACATTAGCCTCATCAAGCCTAGCTAGCTAGTGCAGAAGTCTTTTGTTTTCCTATCAGCTAATTAGGAATTAGTACACATTCATCCTTTGTTGGTTCAGTATTTCCAGTGAATCATGTAATTCTGTTGATGGATTAATCATATGCAAGAATATTTAATTTGTATCGAAATCTCTCAATCTTCCTCTTAGATTCTGTTTTGATCAAAGTATGAACAGTGATGCTGTATTAAAGTAGTGATCACCAATATCATATCTAAGCAGAAGTAGAAAAAAAAGAAGCAAGAGTAAGAAGATACAAAATAAAATGGAAAGAAATGAAAGCAGTTAATCAAGATTACCATGGCATGGCTGAGTTGCCCTTGGTTCAATGTTCTAGGCTCCGTCTCAATGGAGCAACACACATTAGCCATAGAAAACACAGCAGCAGCCCAATTGCAGTCTTCACCTCATAAATTGAGTAGCAGCCCATTACCAACAACTTGCCACCTCTAATTAATTGCCTTGATGCAAATACTTGCCTATAAATAGCCAAGCATAGCATTAGAAACACCAATTTTCATTGGTTTTTTTGGTTCATTTTTACTGCTGTCACGGGCATGGCTGAAAATTGAGAAGAAAAA
Source organism: Theobroma umbraticum (assembly GCF_002168275.2). Lineage (NCBI taxonomy): Eukaryota > Viridiplantae > Streptophyta > Magnoliopsida > Malvales > Malvaceae > Theobroma > Theobroma umbraticum. The sequence goes on along the minus strand of NW_018397267.1, from coordinate 6,908,055 downwards.
GGCCAGAAACTGGGGTTGGGGTTGCAAACTGATTGTACTTGTGGCTCTCATTCAAATCCCGTGGCCCTAAAAGGGGCTTTTTAGTTTTGCTGCCCACGCTTGTTTGTCGTTTTCTAGTGAACTTTTTGTTTGTTTTTCACGAGGTCAATGTCATAATCGAGCTTCATTTTCAACTGAGATGATCACATTTGTTTTCCAAAGTCGGTAGCGCGTCAACATTTAATATCTGATTTAGTGATGTCTATGAGCTGTGGGTGGTTAGACAAAAAAAATTAACCCAGACTCCAGAGTCCACAACATTAACTTTTTCTTTATATATATATATATATATATATATCAAATCTATTGAAATGTATGTGGTAGTAATAAAAGGCATTTGCCAGAATGGCGAGTCTACCCACTGCAAACAAACTTAAAAGCTATTGTTGGATTAAATTTCTCGTTGGCCGGGCCACGTGAAGGAAAGCAAGCAGTGTTCCCATGGAAGAGGGTGACTACTGGCTTGGCTTATATATGCAAAAGGAGCTTCGGCCTTTGACTCCAACCATGCTTGTCGATCACATCATTTGCTACTCGCATGCATCTCCATACACCATGGTCAATAAACTTTGGGCCTTTACTGGTCTCAACATATGCCATCTTTTATTATTATTATTATTATTTATACATATACTATCCTCTTTATGAGTTTTAAGTAAATTTTGATTTTTGAGAGTACCCAATAATATATAAGTGCTTGATTTCTTTAATTCTAATTAAATAATTTGAGTTTATATCTTAATAACAAAATCGAAAGTCGGGTACTCAGCTTGTGGGATTTTCTCCCTCAACACTAGCCCTCCAATCACGGTTCGACTATGTATTCTTTAAGAGTGGGTATGGGTTCCACTTCCGCAAATTGCAGCATCTGCTAAGCAAGGATTGTTAGACTACACCATGCTACGAGGTATTATTCGATTTGAAGCTTATCTTATTGGTTTGTCTTTAGAGAAAAGACATCTAGTTAGGAAAAGGGTAAGCTTACTTATAAGGCATGACCCAATTCTTGGTTATTAAAAATATGAGATCTTTCTCCCTCACCATTAGCCCCCTAATTAAAGGTGGATTGTGCTTTTTCAAGGGCCAGTATGGATTTCTCCTAGGCGGAGCTATCTATTGATGTGAGGATCGTTGAACCATGCCTGGCCTTTGAGATATTGTATATGCTTCAAAACTTGCTCTCACGGTTTTGTCTTTCGAGAACAGGCATCTTGTAGGGGAAGCATTCATACATTACTTATAAGTCACGATCAAATCCATGACTATTAAAGATACAAAATCTTTTTTCTTAACACAAAACTAATAATTAAATACGTGTTTGAATCATTCAAAAATTAAAGTTTACATATATGCTACTCTCCACTTGAAAATCCAATTTTTTAATATCAACTTTAAACTTTGATATTATTGCTATAATTTGAAGAAAGAAGTTTTTAAAGGATTTAATGTTTTATTTACATGTATGATGCAGCGGCATTGTAAAGACACTAGAACGTGGTGAGGTTAGAAACTCCACTAAGGTGAACATCAATCTTGGTAAGGCTAGAAAACTCCACTAAAATAATGGTCAAAATCTCACTTTAATTAGCCAAACCAAAGATATTAGAATATGTTGCTCTTCTGAAAAGATATTAGAATATGTTACTCTTCTGAAAAGAGTATAGAGAAAATAAACGTTCATGTTTATTAAAGAAAATATTATTTATTAATTATTAATTTCAATATGTCTAATAATTAATCTAAGAGGGCTTTATATAATAATTTCTAAGGAAGAGAGCTTTCTTACTTTTCATATGTGGGATTATTACAATTCCTAAATAAAATAAATAAGTAAACTAACCTAAACTTCTTTGGAGCACAAGTAAAAGATAACTAAGGAAAGATAATTATAAAAATAATTATCCCTAACTTAATGCGCCAATAACCTAATAGCATGCTCCTATATCATTCTCCCTCTATTGGAGAAAAATTACCTCCAAGATCCATGTCGTCTTCGTCTTCTCCATAATAAGCAAAGAGATCAACTACGTTAAAGGTCAAAGAAACTTCATATTCTTTAGGAAGTTCAACCTTGTAAGCGTTCTTATTAATACGTTCTAAGACTTGAAATGATCAATCAACTCAAAAAGATAATTTGGCAGGAGACTTAGGAAAACATTCTTTCCTTAAGTGAATCCACATTGTCTCTTTCCTCAAAACTAATTGGCTTTTTGTGCTTGTCGGCTTATTTTTGGTATTTGGTAATTTAACAAATAATCTTCTCTTAGACTTCTTCATAAAGCTGCTTGATTTGCTTAACACATTCTTCAATATCAATACTAAATTCACTAATAGTTGGTAACGTAGGAAAGTCCAAAAGATTGAGAAGGCATTTTCCATAAACTACTTCGAATGGACATCTTCCAATGGTTTGACTCACAAAATTATTATAAGAGAATTCCATTTGTGCTAACACAAGATCCCGTTAATGAATGTGGTTACCCATAAAGCTTCACAATGAGTTTCTCAAACTTTTGTTTACCACTTCTGTTTGACCATCCGTTTAAAGGTGACTTGCTGAACTAAATTGCAAGTGAGTCCACATTTTTTGCTATAGGGTTCGCCAAAAATGACTCATGAACTTCACACTTCAATATGAAGTGATGGTTTTTGAAATTCCATAAAGACGTACAATTTCTTTGAAATACAAATCAACTATGTGAAAAGCACCATCAGTTTTATGGCATGACACAAAATAAGCCATTTTAGGAGATTTGTCAACGACCACCATTATAGAGTCCTTTTGCTTTTGGGTTCTTGGTAAACCCAAAACAAAATCCATACTCACATCTACATAAGGAGCTTCAAGAATTGATAATGGTTTATATGTACCAGTGTTTTGATTTTCAAACTTGGTAGTGTGGCAAGTACGATAGCTTTGAATATGTCGAATGACATCTCGTTCTAGCTTGGGCTAATAAATTTTTTTTGTCACAAGAGCTAATGTTTCATCTTTCCCAAAATGTCCAACTAATCCTCCATTATAAGCTTCCCAAATAATATATTAGTATAAAGAACATTAAAGGATGCACAGTTGGTTACCTTTGAAAATATACCCTTCTTTTTCATGAAACTATCAATAAGGATGTTGAGAACTAGACTTTTGTATCTCACCAAATTTAGGATTTTTTTCCAAAAATTTTTTGACTTGATGTTTTAACTCTTTATGCTTTTGTAGACTTATGCGATAAGAAGGCTTGTTTGGAATTACAGAATTAAGGATGAAATTGATGGCATGTTGAACATCTCGCATTGGTGGCAATCTACGCGGTACCTCATCAGTACAATATCATAGAACTCCTCAATTATGGGCTTAACATCCTTAGATAAGGATGAATAGACTTCATTCTCCTTACAAACTAAAAAGAGGTATAAGAAGCTTGAATCATGATAAGCTTTGTTTAAGCTAGATAATGATGAGTACTTTATCTTCTTCGCCTTTTTGCGTGGTTTTTGGCTTTAGTGGAGTTAACATAATTTCACTCCATCTTTCATGAAGGAATAAGCATTTTTGTATCTATTATGATGAGTTCGATGATCATATTTTCATAGGCATCCCAACAACAGATGGCATGTGTCCATTAGGATAACAGCACATTGGACTTCATCTTGATACTTATCTCCAATAGAGAATTAAACATAACAACGCTTTATGGCTTTAATTTCATTTCCTTTTCTCAACCATTGTAGCTCGTAAGGAAGAGGAAGTGCTTCAGTTGGAAGTTTCAACTTTTCCACCATGTAGTTGATAATAACATTCTCACAACTTTCACTATCAATAATGACATTTCAAACCTTTCCTTGGAATGTGCACTTTGTATAGAAGATGTTGTGGCAAAGTTAACTTTCATCCTCAGTCATCATACTAATGTTGAGGGTTATGGCAAACACTCCATATTCAGGAGCAACTTCTTCTGTCTCATCCTTGTTGAATATTGCTAGCTCATCCTCTACTTCTTCCATGATAAGTTCTTCTTTAACTTCTTATTCTATTAAGAAAATAATTTTTCGATTTGAACAATCAAAATTAATATGTCCAAATCCTTGGCATTTGAAGCACTTCTTGTTGACATTAAAAGCATGAGTAGAAGCAATTTCCTTATCAATATTGTTTGCAATTTTAAAAGAGTTTACCTTTGAAGGTAGAATGGTTAACAAACTTTTTCTCTTACAGTTTGAAGTAGAATCTTTTTGTCTTGGTGAACTTACTGAGCTTTTCCATGATTGTTATTTCTCACCTTTAACATTAATTTGATGACATCATTTAAGTTCTAATATAGTTATAGTTGAACAACATTCGTAATTTCAATATTGAAACCTTCAAGATAACGAGCTACAGTTTGCTCATCAAGTTCATGGGCATCACATTTCTGTCGTAACGTGCCGGAGTCCGAGAACCCGACCGCTCGACGTGAATGTAATTTTGGAGTCGCCACCAATCTTTTTTAAACCTAGATGTGATTGGCCACCTAATAATTTTGTTTTCTTCGACGAAATCTTAAATTGATTGTTAAGTCCGTTTAAAAAACAATGACTGGTTCACTTATCTTGTTAGAGTTGGATTTGGGAGTACAGTTACGCATAAGAAAGGATTAGCACCCCTATGACACCCGTTTCACGAACGGTACCATTTAATCATATATTATCCTAACCCATTAATTTTATTCTTATGTTTCCTTAATTTGATTCATTTATTTCACATTTTATTCTATTAACAAATAAAAAAAAATTATTTGGTTTTTTTTCTCGTGTTTGGATGTACACGTGATGCAATTGTGATATGCTTAGCATAAAATCGAGATAATGCCAAATGAAAACCTTTTATTGAGTGTCCTTTTCGAATCCGCCCATCATATTGGTGAGATCCGAGAGTATCCTCTCACCTAGAAAAAATACTCGATAAATTCACCTTTGAATGTTTAACGAGTAGATCCCATCATCGGGTAATCGTTTGCAAGTAAAAACAACATTTTCTTGAATGCAAATCCTAATATGAACCAAAAGCTTATTTATTAAAGATATTTTTTTCGAACCCTCCTATCATACTAGTGGGATCCGAAGGTATCTTTTCACCTATAGAGTTTATCGAAGAAACTCGCCTTCATAAGTTTTCTTTGAAAGTCCCATCATCTCCCTCCTTTACTGTCGACTCTCTCCTCGCCGCTCTGTTTCTCCCTCTTTTTACCACCAGGCCTCTTTTCTTTTTTTCTTCCTCCATCCACCGGCCCCCCTCTTTTCTCTCTTTTTTTTCTTTTTTTTTTTGTGTGTGGTCCTTGGCTGCTAGAAATTAGGATTTTTTATGGCTGATTTTATGGTTTTTTTGCTCTTTCTTGTAGGGATTTCTCTTCTGGTCCCCCTATTTTCTATCTGAGGCCCCTTTTTAACGAGCTGGATTGTCCAAAAATTTGGACAATCCAGAGGTGAAATCATGCTCTCTTCTGAGCATGATTTCACAAGGCATTGGCTTGAAAGGGGATTTGGCGGCCGGAGGTGACCACTACCTTCCAATTTCGACTGTCAGTCGGGGCATTAAATGCCCCGTAATGATGAGCGAAAGAAGGGGGATTGAGCACACGCTCAGTCCCTTCTCTGTTTACCTTTTCAGCTTTTCAACTTTTTTTTCCTGAGTCTTTTGAATTTTTTTAAATTTTTTTATTTTATTTTTATTTATTATGAAAAATGTGTCTACAATTTCATATGAAATTATTCGAACTCCAATGTATGTTCCTCCACTGATATAATTTTCTGTTAAGTTATGAAATTTAATAAAAATTTCTTATTAATAATGCTTAAGAAAGAACTTGTATTTGAGTTTCTGACGCATCTTATCTCATGTTTTAATCTTGTTACGACCTTCTATTTCTCGTTGCTGTTTGAGATTTTGCCACCAAATAAAGGCATGTTTTTTTAATTTAATTACAACAAGTTTCAAACGTTTTTCATTAGAAGCATCTTTAAGCTCGAAAACTCTTTCCATTATGTAGAGCTAATCAAGAAAATCATCAAGGTGAAGCCTTCCTTCAAACTCAAGAATGTCTACCCTGATTCTTAAATCTTTATTAACAGTAGTTCTTAGATGGCGTATAGGTGCTTCTTCTTTAGAAGACGATTCTTGATAAAAAGGACTGATATTATCCTCTTTATCACTGGAGCTACTGTTGTTTATTTGAGCAGCATCACGTCTTACGAGTTACTCTTATAATTTTTGAATTTGACGACACAATTCCTCAACCTCGATCTTGTGAACATCTCTTTGACGATTTTTGTGTCTTGATAGCATTTTATTATATAGTGATAATGATGTGGTGTTGTAGAAAAAAATAATGGCACAACTATGAAAGAATAAAAGGGACAAAATTACTCGAACAAAGAGAGTCAAAACTCGACAACGATAAGAACCTAAACTATGTAGCAAACAATGATCCTCTCGTTCTAATACCAAACTAACGTTAAGGGCGTTACAAAGACATGGAATGTTGTGAAGACATTTATCGTGGTGAGGTTAAAATCCCCATTAAGGTGAACACTAGTCTTGGCAGAGTTAAAAAAACCCCCCACTAAGGTGAACATCAATCTTAACAAAGTTAGAAAACCCTACTAAGGTGAATAATGACCAAAAGCCCACTTTGGTTGGCCAAATCAAATATATTAGAATCTCTTGCTCTTTTGAAAAGAGTCTAAACAAAATAAGCACTTTTACTTATTAAAGAAAATATTCTTTCTTAATTTTCAACTTCAATATATCTAACAATTAACTCAAAAGGGTTTTTTATAATTATTCTTAAAGAAAAGAGTCTTTTTACTTTTCATATGTGGGATTATTATAATTTTTAAATAAAATAAATAAGTAACCTAATCTAAACTTTCTTAGAGTACAAGCAAAGTAAAAGATAGCTAAGAAAAGATAATTATGAAAATAATATTCCCTAACTTAATTCATAAATAACCTAATAGCATACTACTGTATCAGTGTAAACCTACGTCTCTCATTAATTTTAAAATTGAAAGGATTTTCTACGCAACATTATAAATTTCAAGTTATGTTTTTTTAAAAAAAAATATCCTTTTGATCTCTAAACATTTCAAAAAATTTTATTTTGGATCACCCAACTAAAGATATGTTTTGGTCACCTCTTACATAAAATATATATGTTACCGATCTAAGGTATATTTAAAAAAAAAATCCAGTCCAAGATATACTTATGTAAAATTCGAGACTATTATTTTTTAATAATTAAGTAATTAAAATAACAATACTTATAAACTTAGTTGGTGATCAAAGCATTATATATTTTTTAAAATTGAGTGGTCAGAATAAAAAATGTTTGAACAAGGAGATTGAGAATCACTTATTTGCAACTCTAAACGCCAAGTATTACGCTGCACAGGTTCTTGCTATTTTTATCAGTGAATTTAAGCAAAGAAAATTTTCTTGACACAATCAATTTCCTGCCAATGTGAATTCCCTTGTATAGGAAAGTAACAATATACCTTCTCAATAGATGCGTAGTGACACTTTACAAAACATGAGTGGTATTGATTAATTTCTATATTAAGTTTAATATTTAAATGCATTTTAAAATTTACGTTATTTTCCGTTGTGGGAAGGTTGTATTAAGTTGCCCTCATGTTAATTATTTGCCGTGACAGAAGATTAAAAACTAAAGGATCATTAAGAATAAAATAAAACCAAAATAATAAAAAAAGGGCAGCACTTGAATTTGACTGATCGGCCTTAATTTGGCTGCAATGGCAATGCAATATATCCCTCACATGGGCAGGGTTTGGAACAAGATCACTAAAATGAAAGAAGAGTACCACCCAACAATAATTTTCCATTAAGCCAAGCAATCTTTTAAGTATCATCGGTCATTACCTACCGATTAATTATGACCCACCAATATAATCATATATAAAAACACATGAATATTATAACAAAATATCTCCTTAGTCCTTACTCAAAACCTCAAATATATGCATATTAATTGTTGGACAAGAAAAAAGGCAATTATATATATTATATAAAAAAGTCATATAAAGAATGAGTAGAGAAGAGAAAGAAGAAAAAAGATTTATGGGAGTGGGGGGGACAAAAAACATACCATGTGGTTTAGAAATAACATGGAAAGATCCCTAGACAAAGGGCAGCAATGCAGAAGCCATTCTGAAAATTTTGGATATGTTATCTTAAACAGCAGCAGAAGCAGTCATGCACGTCACGTACCGCATGTGCTCTTCTTTGATAATCACATGCATGTTTTCTGTGCTTTGCTACATCGTATTGTATATCCACATGCCTATGCTTCATTCCCATGCACATTGTCAAATACATTGTACATAACATTTTTTTAAAAAAAAAATTGTACATAATTTATATATATATATATAAGGTGTACTTTTTCTGTGTCCTATTTTGTCTTTATTTATTTACTTCTTTTTAGGCTTTTAATTTGTAAAGTAACAAAAGGCACCTCAATTCATATATTCTCGCTTTCAAAATTGAAACTCAACCATTTTGTATCAATCTTTACTAAATTACTTGTCATTTTAATTTTTAAAATCATTATTTTCTCATTTAAAATTATTTGAGGCCTTCTTCGGTTTAATTTGACTGTATATATATACACATGATCCATTTAGCTAGAACAAGAAAGATTTCCTTTCAAAGGCTTTTTTTTTCTAAATTTAAGGCAAAATGCAAATTATATTGAGCTCAACCCAATATATAAGTACTGCTTATATAGGTATAACATATGTCTTCTATTGTTTTGCTACACTATGTACAGGCTATAGCTAGGATTAATCTAACTTTCATTTACTCCCTCTGTGGACTTCTATGCCAAATGCTAAGGCATAAAGTCAAAGCAAGACAACCAAGCACATTGAGTTTTGTTCTTGCAATTTGCCCATGAGATCGATCAACTTGACAACGAAGCATATTTCTTTTCCATTTTTATATTGGGTTTTTAATATGGTGAAACTTTTGAGAATCTTTCAACTCGTTTGAGATCTTTTTTATTAAGAATGATTTTAATATTCAAAAAAAAAAAAAAGTAAACACAGTTTCATTTTGAAGTAAATGTTAGTTAAAATTTTTAAAGGGAAAACTACCATGAAGTTGCCTTACTCTACCCTAAATTTTGGTACCATTAAGGTATATATGACACTGAAATTGAGAAGGATATCCCTGTAGTCTAACACAATAACAAGCAAGTTTGGTGTAGATTCAAAAAATTCTTAGTTTAAATCTTTAATGATCACAACCTTGGAAGAAGAATATCTTGGATTTGACTGAATATAATCATCAAAATTTTTTTTTAAAATGAAAAGTAGAGTGGGCCAAATGGAAGAGCAAATGTCGAGGATCGGGTGGACAGTTACATATTAAACCCCCAATGAAACACCTAACTCTGATTTCACACATGACTTTGATGCAGCATAAGGCAAGCTAGCTATGCACCCAAATTCTGGCTTCCAGAAAAGAAAAGAAGAACTTTCCTTTGGTTCTCTCAATGTTTCTTGATGTCTTCATTCATTGATTTCATAAGTCTTTTTGACTTTTACCCCTATGCAAATGGTACGTACAAAAGACGGTGTCTAACTTGGTTTTAATTTGATTTGATGATACTTCACAGAAATTCATGCCCAGTAATTTTGGGTCCTTGGAGTTCATAAATTAATTAAATAATAAAAGAGCATCCTCGTTGCTCTTTACATATAGATATAGTGGGATTTTTTTTTTACATTCTTTATTCGATTTTGATTGCCTGAACATTTCTCTCGATTAAGTTACCCTTTTACTTCTTTGTTTTTATTATTATTATTATTATACCAACGAAAAATGACATTACAACTGAAGCTTCGGATGACCATCAACGACTTTACTAAAATGACATTTTATTGGAATTTGCGTAAGTTACTTAACCTTCCTACATAAAGGAGTGAAGTTGTAACCAATATCAAAAGGAAATTTTGTATGGTTGTGCTTTTGTTGAGTTGTAATTCACACCCAAATGAATTCAAAATTTGAACCTCACAACAAGCAGAAAAGGGCTAAAGGAAAAAGCATGAAATGGAATGCCCTCCCATGTGCATGTGCAATTTAAG
>NW_018397267.1:6856024-6897860 GCF_002168275.2 Theobroma umbraticum | reverse complement strand
ACAACCCTTTTCTCTCACCCTTCGGCTCCACACAAGTGTCTGCCTATCCAACCAATAAGATTTTACATATATTTATATATGTATAGTAAGAAAAATAATTTCAAAGAAAAATCATTTCTAAAATCTGCCAATTGGGCAAAAATCAATTAGGATTGTAGGACTACAGTTCCTCTCTTTTTTGCTTTTTTGGGTTCAAAATAAAACTACAAAATTCAAATTCTTTTTAAGTTCAAAACTTAGGAAAGGGCTACAATTCTTTGTTAAGCTCTTGGTTTTTTTTCCTTCTTTCTTTTTTTTTTAAGAGTCTATCTAAATCATGTGGCTAAAATCGGGCCCACCATGATGGATCAAGAAATCATCGCTACCACCACCGTTGGATATGCCGAAAATCGATGTTTGACTAAGAAACTGTTGCTGCTGTGCTCTTTGCAAATCCTTTTGCCTCCTAAGCTCCACAACTTTCCTATGCGAATTGGAATGCTTCGTCGACACAAATGTCGGGCTGGAAGCGGGTCGGTATTCGGGTACCAACCGACCCGACTTGTACCTCACCCCACACGCATTACAAAGCGTTTTAGGACCCATCGGCCCTGTCCTCCATTGTGGGGTCTTCTCTGCCGCACAATGTAAACATTTCCGGCCCGACGACTCCGAATTGGCATTCGGATTATCCCTTTTCTTCTGCCCGGTGGATTTCGGGGTGAGGTGGAGGAGTCGGGTCGACCAATCGCACGGGGCTGCCCTTGAACGCTTGGACCGGGCTTTACCCGGGAGCGGAGTGTCGTTTTGGAAAATTGGGTTGGTTGGGCTCCGGGTTAAGGAATCGATTCGGGTGGACGAAGAGGAGGATTCGGGTGTGGGAGATTTTGACGTGGCGAAAATCTGGAGGTTGCTTTGTAAATTCTGGTCTGTTGAGAACGAGTCCTCAACGAAATTTGAGAGCCACTCAAGTTCCGCCAAGTCATCATACTGAAAAAAAAAAACCAAATTCATTTCCCAAAATTCAATTACAGATTTAGTTAAAGAAAATGTGTAAAAATTAATTTAATTATCAGCAATTGGTAAAGAAGTATATGTTTAATTTTTAAAATATCGACAAAACTATAATTTAAAATTTTAAAAATAATTACGCTAATTTAACGTAAATCAAAATTTCACCATGCAAAAATAGGAGAAGTAACGAAGTTTTCTTTTTAATTACCGGGACGCAGAGTTCGCCGGAGAACTGAGAGGAGTGAGGGAAATTGGCAGAGGAGAAATGGTTATCGCCTCCGGAAGCGGAGGAATTGCAGGTGACAGTGGAGGAATCGGTAGAATTGCCGGCGACATTGTCAAAGAAACCGTCGCTGATAACGGCGTCTTCGTTGGAGAAGTCAAGGAGGTCGTCAACGGTGAAATTCTCAGCGAGCTTTTGCTCCGCTGACATCCTCTTCTCAGACGAGTAATCACCGCCAGCTGCGCCGCCGTAATATCCTCCGACGAAGAAGTCCGCCGCCTCCATTTAGCCTTACAATGTAAAACTTCCTATATACGTATATATGGGAAAGGTTTCTGGTTATCTAGAGAGATAAAATGAAGAAAAATTTAAACAGATTTTAGAGAGAAAGAGCGTTTTGGTTTGTGACAAAGAGAGAGAGTGGAGACTGAAGAGAAGGGGTGGGTTTTGAGGAGTGAAGGAAGGGCGGAATTGTAAATATGAGGAAATTGGAGCATCTTTTTACATGCAAGCAGGGAATTAATTTAATAATAATGGGAAGTGACTTGCAAGTTCTGTACAGGGTTTTTAATTTAATATAATTAAATTAAACTACGGTTATTTTTTTTTTTCTGTTTTTGGCAAGTAAAATATTTTAAGTATGTTACTTCAAAGTAGTATCTTTTTTTTTTCGGTTTGGTTAATATTATGATTTGGTGAAGTTATGAGTTGGCAAATGGTAAGCTTTGGCCTCATTAAGAAAAGGTATCATTGCTTTAAACAAAGGTAAATAAATTTGAATAATTGGGTCATTTAGACCTAAAAAGTGATTGGTCCTAACTTCAAACCTAGGAAAGTCAAGCTCCTCTTTTTATCTTTTTGGGCACAAAATAATTTCAAAACTTACTAGGTAATAGTACTAGTACTTTTTTTTTTTAAGGTTTTAATTTTAGTCTTTTAAGGCTGTTCAATTAATTTGAAAGCAGCAGCGTTTATTCACTTCAAATGATATGGCAAGTTGAAGTACCTCACAACTTAGAACAATAGGAACCATTTAGAAGCCAACAAATTGCAACATCATTGCTAATTGGAGACTCTATTCCATAATTCATGACTAGATTTTTATACCAATCACTTCACAAAATATCACATTATTACATAATATTTACAAAAATGTTCACATTAATTGATAATTGATCCAAAGAGTCAAAGCAAGAGTGTAAGATGCAGCTAAGCATAATTGTGGCAGCTGTCACTTAAAAGGGCAACAGCTAGGCCAGACAACTACTACGCTGCCTTCACAATTCAAGCTACCTCCGGCAACTTCATTAGTATTTATTAACCGATAAAACCACCCTCTTTATTAGTATTTATTAACCGATAAAACATATATATATATATATATATATGTTCCAAAAACAATAGCCCCAATTTGAGGTTTTCATTTTTATTTTAAAAATTTATATTAATTGAAACTACTATCCCAAAAACACTATTAACATACTACTCACAGTAATTTTTTTGCATTAAATATATTAATTGACAATTAATGTGATCTTTTTTAATTCATGGATGAAAATAATTCCTTATATAATTACTTTAGAGAATGTTGAATGAAGATATTCTTTTGTATAATTGTCCTAAAAAGTGTCTTTGGAGTACTTGTTGTAAAAATCTGTACATTTTGCTATTGTCTTTGGAAAAATATTACAAATGTTTATAAGTACTCATTGAAATGATAGTTATTGTCTCTTCTTAAATTTAGTGAAAATAGTACTTAAAATAAAAATAATTAATTTATTGTTTATCATAATATTCTTTAGATTAAATACAATGCTTGACAATTAACACGTAAATTTGAGAACATTAAGGATATATCCATATTTCTTGTACCGAAATTTAGTGCAAAAAAAAAATTGAAAGCATTATAGTTGTCAGTAGCAATAAATTAAGAAAACATTAATTGTAATTAATGAGGTAGTTAAAGTAAATTCAACCCCCAAAAGGCTAAGGAATCGATCTTTTTGCAGGTTTTGTCGCTGTGATTCCCCCACATTAGTGTCCAAGTTTGCAGCCGGATTCCCCTCTGCTCTTCGGGAACTGTGTGTTTTCTTATTTTAGTTTTCTTGCTTTTCTCATAAAACATTTGTTTTTTAGCTTAATTAATTATGCTCTTCGAACCTCCTGTTGCCCAATCATAGCCTGTCCCCTTATTTTTTTCCTCTGCCCACGTTTAAGCACGATGCTTACAGCTCAACTTAATCAAAAATAGCGGTCCTGATCTCATCCACGTGGCTACATTTTTTATCTTTAACCCCCCTTCCTCCATACAAATAAAAAATATTATTTTAAGACGATGTTGATATTTTATAATGTAATATGATTACAAATAATGTGATTATAAAAAAAATAATATTATAGTGTTTAATATATAAATAAAATAATAATTAAAATACTGAAAAAATAGCATTGTAACGTTTTACAATTATTTTACTAAGAATGTAATATTAATTTTTAAAAGTATTCATATTTATTTAAATGTAAATTTAAACACTTGTATTTTTTATTATTAATTTTTGTATAATATCATATATTAAATATATTTTTAATATCATATATATTTTTTATTTTTATTTTTATTATAATCTTATATATTTTATTTTTATTTTTAATATAATTTTTTATATTATATATTTTATTTTAATTTCTTTTACCTATATTATATAAATTTTAATTATTTTATTTTATTTTAATTTTTGATTCTTATATTATATATTTTATTTTAATATTTTTATTTTAATTATAACACTACAAAATGTTTGTAACAAAGTAATAGAGTTGAAGAGTAAAAATATTTTTAATAACATTGTAAAGTGCAATGTAATGTAATTGTTTTAGTTTTAAATTGCAATCACATTACATTTATTGGTTGTAATGTGATTGATTACAATCTTACATTACAATGATTTGTTGTAAAATAAACATTACAATGTAATTTAATTGAATACATTGTACAGATTGTACTCTCATTTCTCTAATACCAAACGATACCTAAGTTCTTAAAACAATGATTTCACTTTTCTCGTATCTCTGAAAATTATATGTTATGAATCTCATTAATAATAAAAGAAATAAATATTGCGTTTATATGTGAGAATTTCATCTATTTAATAAATATAGTTTTTGAATTGTAAATATAAATTTATGGTGAATATTAAAAATATAATCCTTAAAAAAATTCTTAAACTATTTGGATAAATTCAAATAAATCTTTATACTTTTATTTCGTTAATCAAATTTTATATATATATATATATACATGTATATATAGTGGAAGTAAGATAGCTTATTACATCATTCTAGACTAAGCAACTCCTATAGCATCAGCTAATAAATAAGAACAATTCCAAAAAAAGAAAACTCAAAAACACTAAGTCCTAAAGGTAAATCATCATGGTGTGTAGCCATTCAATCACGTTAGTTCACTTCATGAGGCATATGAGATATTCGACAATCCCCATCTCGTGAGAGTAGTTCTTTAGTGTTTCTCAATAGATGTCATTCGGATCTAAATTATTATTCACCATTGACAATTTTTGTATAATGAGGAAGGAGTCAGATTCAACTTGAACCCTCCTAAAACCTCTTATCCAACACAATTTTAATCCTTGGAATAAAGCCCATAACTCGTTCAATCAAGTTATACTTTTATTTTAAGTCAAATAAGATTTTAAACTTTTATTTTGAATCAAATAAATTTTTTTCTAATTAATGATTAACTTAATCAAAATATCATTTATCATTTTATATCATATAATGCTGACAATGCATGCTAATATGTTATAATTTATGATCATATAGTATGTTGATATATCACAATTGATGATGACATAACATAATAATTTAGCATGATAATATAACTATTTAAATTTTTCATTCTTTACATCAACACCGTGTTAATGTTATGTGGGTATAAAATGACAAGTGTTATTTTAACTAATAACAATTTGTCAATTATTATTCAAAATGAATTATTTGACTTAAAATAAAAATATAAAAACTTCATTAAACGTAATAAAAAATAAAAATTTATTTAAATTTTTTTAAATGATTTAGTAACTTATTTAAATATTATACTAATATTAAATTTATAAATTAAAATTTTCGTTCATTAAATAGACATATCTTTTTTCTCGAATCAATAATCTTTATAATGCAGGTAGGACATTTAGTACAATCATGCCTTATTCTTACTGTATGAAGAAAATTCACGTGACCACAAGAGAAATGATTCTACCTCTTTTTCCTAACACCTCTTCCTAAAATTGTTTCTTTTTTTTTTTTTTCCTCTTTTTACTTTGCTAATAATAGTCCCAATATATTCTCAAAACTCGCCAACTATTTTATGCCTCCCAAAGCTTATGGACGGTATTAAATATGTTTCATGCAAAAGGGTACAGGCCGAGTCAGACGGGCTCGACTCATTCCACACTAATCTCAATGTTAAGGTTAAAATACCCATTGGTAAAATGGATAAGGTTTGTCCCATTACTATTTTACTTAATTTTTACCCAGGCTTTAAAAAAAAAAAAAGGCCCAAGTCTCTCATTTTTATTCTTTTAATGTTAAATAAAAAATATTTTGATTAAGTAAATGGTTTTCAGAAAAAGAGTTAGTGGGGTCCACGGAGCACGTGAGAAAGGAAGTGGAATTGTCAGTGATCATGTGAGCTGCTTTGAAAGGGTTGGGTCTTCAGAAAGGTTGGAAGCAATTGGGGGGAGCGAAGGGTGGGGTCAAATTCCACGTGGCTGGAATTAATTGAATTTTGAGGGTGCTTAAAATCACCCACCACTCCCTTTTGATGCTTCTTGCTTCCGTTCCACACGTGCGATATTCCTTCCATGTCTATTCGAAAACGAACATGGCAGCACGTGCAAAGTAGTCACGTGGATGGCACGCTTCGCACGTGCCACTCTTACTCAGCCTTGATATTATGGAGGGCCTCCCTCCCTCCCTCACCTTTGAAATGCCTCAATTATTGAAGTTTGTCATTTTAAAATTGTAATAATGAGTAACCCTAATTTTTATTTAAATAATTAGGAGTAGTGGTTTTTGGATCTAAACATGGAAAAGCATAAAATAGTAAGACCAAAGCAAAAACAAAATATTTGTGTTGAGTAATGGTTAACGAGTTGCACGTACATTATATACATATTTTGCATATAAAATACTTATAAAGGGACTATTAATATTTGTCTAAGCCTGAGTAGATCATGCTCATAGTTAGCATAAAAAAGGACCACTCTCATTCTCATCCTTAACTAGATTTTGATCTAGTCAACTATATTTATCTAATACCATAAGTCACAAATTGTGTGAGATAAAAAGAAAATTTTAAAATCCTTAGTAAGGAAGGATTGCAAAAGATTCCAATTCCCTTGCATATTGTATGTGAAAATTATATTAGTTGATCTCTTTGAGATTCAATAATAAAGACTCGTTTTGATTGATGTTTCTATTTATTTATTTTTTTTATTTTTTTAAGAAAATAAAAATATCAAATAAATGAATTTTAACTTATAAGAACAATTTTCTTAACTAATTGCGTAAAGGTGACGACCATGAACATATATATTGGGATGTAATGGAGAGGATTGGTGAAAGCATCTTAAGATTTCATTTAAATAAAATGAACATGAGAACCCTCTTCATTTCGGTTTAAAACCAGTAGCAAAGCCAAGTTCTTGCAACTCAATTAGATGGATACCCTTCACGATAGGAGTGAACATTCGGTCAAATCAATCAAAGAATATCATTAACAGATTAAATCGACTTTCTTAAAAAATGTAACTAAATCGAACTGATTTAAAGCCTTTAATCGATTTTAAAATAATTAACTTTAGTCAATTAAATTGGTTTTAATCGATTTAATTGAATTTTTTTAACTTTTTTCTATTTTTTTAATTTATTTAATATTATATTAATAATACACTTTATGTTACTGCATATTACATTATTATTTACAAATTTCCAAATATAATAATATAGTATAGTTTTAATATATAGTTTTTGACTAATTAGTATATATTAACAACTATACTATATAATACACTTTCTATATTATATATTGACTAATTAGTGCATTAATAAATATACTATGTATGATGTATTAAGATATATACTATGTACAGTGTATTAATATATTACTATATATAGTTTGTATATACTTATATAGTTTATAAATATACTACGAAGTCATATAATATATATACTACATAATAGTACATTGTTATATATGATAGTAAATTATAGTTGACTAATTAGTATATTGATAAGTATACTATGTAATTTACATAATATATTATTATATACTACAGCATAGTTAATTATCAATATAAGTTATATAACTATTGGATACTAATATTAATATAAGTTACTTTAGTAATTTAAGTTATACTATAATAACATTAATATATTAATAAGTTACTATATTAAATTATTAATATAAGTTATACTATATTATTATAGTTTATTAATAATTTATAAAAAAAATAATTTACTATAGTCTATAGCCTATATAGGATAGACTATATTTTGTATATTAATAAATATACTATACATAGTATAATACATCAATAACTTGATATAAAAATAAGTTAATATAATAAGTTATATTCATACCTTAATCTTAATGCATAGTTTTCATTATATTTTGTTTTAATTTTACATTAATTTTTGTATGATTATATTCATATAAATATTTAATAATATTAATATCTAAACAAACTGTATTTTATTTTTTATTTTTTGCTGATTAAATCTAAGTTATTTATTCATATATAAGTATAGAAAAAATGTGTGAGTCAATACATGTAAGAAAATCCATCTCAATGATTAAATCTAAGCTTTCTTTCATTCATTCATATATATATATATATATATATATATATATATATATATATATATATAATCTGTGTGAGTGCATACATGTAATAAAAGCCTTTATATACTTATTTCAAAATCGGTTAATTCGATTAACCAACTTCAAAATTTTTTAACCGAATTGAATTGATAAAATCGATTTAATTGAATTTTTTAATCGATTTAATCGAATTAACTGAATTAATCGAATTAGTCGGTTAATTCGGTTTTGACTGAATTTTGCTCACCCCTACTTCATGAACCAAGATCAGGCAAGCATCTATGTCATGACTTGAGTGTTTAGATCGAGCAGGCCAGCATGACTAACTCAACAGATAAGAGGCCTAACTCTTTTAAAAGTTAGAGGTAAAAGTGTCTGTGTACCTTTTGAATAGTCCTTCAATTTGGACTATTTATTAGCTGATGTAATTTCAACTTAAATGTCAATAAAATTAGTATTTAAATTTAAATTGTGTAGATAAGGTGAATAATAAAGTTTGAATGTCTTAGTCATTTAGCTTAAATTCGAATTGTAAATAAACTAGATAAAAGGGCTATCATGCTTATAAATACTCTTATATATTCATCTGTAAAGCACACACAGTTCGTTAGAAAAACAAAAACTCATTTCTCTCAAGCTTTTTTGTCTTCTTTTTCTTATTTTCTCAACTATTGTATTGTTTTAAGAACTTTTTTGTTCTTCATTAGTTTTCTTGGTTTTAGGGTTAACTTAAGCTCAATTAGTAACGGTTTTAAAATTTAAGGTCACATGGAGTTTAGCAAAAATCTCAAAATGTGAAAATTGGTATCAGAGTCAAGAAAGATGAAGAGAGAGATGGCTTCAACAGTTCACCAATTTGCATCCACCTAAAGAAAATGAGAGACAGAGGTTCAGTCCAGTGAGGTAAGTCAAGTTTTAGGGATATGTTGTTTACTTTAAAAGGTCAAGTATCCAACATGGAGGTGGCTATGGGCAAGATGAGGGACAGATTCAAAGACCTCAAAGCCAACATCAAAGAATTGAGGTCTCGACATGACAAGCTTTATGAAGAAATGCAATCAATCCTAAACGAGTTAGTAAACATGTTGAACTAGAGAGATATGACGCTAAAGAATTCGGTGAAAGTGTTAAAACAAAAGTATAAAGGCTCAAGGATGAACTTATCGCACTTAGGGTAACTACAAAGGTTGGTGTTCCTATTGTCCAGTTGGGGGCCTAGTTGAAGGTGCTTAAGCCCAAGGTGTTTGAGATAAGTGAGAGGCCAAGGAAATGGACAACTTCAATGGAACCTGAAACAATATTTCCGAGCCATTAGTAACACGAAAGATGTTTTGCAGATTAATTCAATTATTATGTAATTGGTGGACACATCTTTGCCATGATGGCAGCGTAAATGTGATGAGAAGCTTAAGGGAATGGCCATCAGCACATTGATGAAGTTTCAAAAATAGCTTCATCTTGAGCATGTCAATCACAAGACTCGAATGAAGCTCAAGAAGTTAACAAAATGACACAAGGTAGAAGAATATGTGAAAGAATTTTTTGAGTTTTTTGTAAATTGGTGATCTCAGTAGGAAATAGGCATTCTTTGCGATTATGAATGGCTTGAAGCCATGGGCCAAGCAAGAGCTCCAATGATGGGGTGTACAAAAACATCATGCAAGCCATGATCATAACTGAGCCGTGGGTGAGTTTGAAAATTGGACAACATGTCAACATCTTCCAAGTCCAAAGATAATGGAAAAAGTGGGAGAGATCAAGATTGGCATTCTGTGGAAGCTAATGATAAGGAAAAATGTTAGTTGAAAGAAGGTGGAATCAACTAGGGATGAAGAGAAAGAGCCATGATCCTATTTTTTATGCGATGTCTCGCACTAGGTGAAGGAATGTCTAAAAAAGGCCAAGTTAGTGGCCATCGTTCAAAAAAAAAGACGAACAAGTTACTGATGTTACGAAGCTTGGCTCGATGTTGTTGGGTGCACTCAAGGCCAACTGATTTGGCTGAGCTAAGGGGCTTATGCTCGCTAACTTAATGGTAATTGGACAAAAGGCAGAGGTCATATATTCATTTGTAAAGCATATCAAGTTTGAGAGTAAAAAGTCATTTCTCTCAAGCTTGTTTCTCTTGCTACGCTTATTTTTGCTACTTTTGTGTTACTTCAAAAACCTTTGTGTCTTAATTGGTTTTATTGATTTTGAAACTAACTGAACCATAAATAGTAACGTATTTTAAAATTGAAGGTCACATAAAGTTGAGCTAAAGTCTCAGCACATGAAAGTATTAAAACACCCTGTCTACTTCCTTTGAAACATATAGCACAACATTTTCCTCCACCCAATTAAATGACACCCTCGTCACTATCAACTACTTTACTTGCCTCTCCTTTTGAAGTGCTTAGCATAGATTGGGTCTAGCTCGAGTTGGTGCTAAAACCATTTTGTCACAAGGTTATTACTTTCTCCCCAAAAGATTAACATAATAAAATGTGTTGTGTCTATGCTTATAAATTTTTTAAAATCTCCCCACTTGTTTGATGTGAAGCACCCTACTTATTTCTTTTGAAACACTTGAACCGAGAATCCTTGATTATAGATCTGTCTATGGGCCTAGCTGTCCATTATGCCCCACGAGTCCTGCCTGACCAAGTTTGAGTAAGGTCTTAGACATGATTTTTGAAACACGGTCTAGAACATTATTATAATAATAAATTAATTTTATTTAATTTTATCTTTAAAATATATTTAAAATATTTAAGTTTTAATATAATTTATTAATATTTTAAATGATAAATATAATTTAAACGAATATATCGACCCAAACCTGAATTTTAATTTTAGAAGTACCAACCGAAATTTAATCCGACCCAACTCATAAATAGCTTATCAGAATGAGAACAAGCGTTGAATATCTAGGAAATATTTTGGGGTCTTAAAGAATGGGCCTTTGGAAGTTAAGGAGAAGGGTCAAGGGTCTTCACTCCTAAGCCTTAAGACATCGAAGTGGACGCTGTATTGCGTATGAACCTACGCCGAATTTCTTGTCCTAACGTCCATTCTTCGGCTTCTTGCAGTTGCTTTCTCGAGGAAATGCAGCAAGCCAACAAGGCACGTTGTTGAAGGGAAGCAAACAAGCCGCACACAAGATTTGGTTGATAGAGGGAGAAATAATTATTCCAAATTTTCAGAGCAACATTTACTGACCTAATTACCATGTTTCTGAATTGCTATTATAATTTGTTCTTCTAGCAGAATAACAAGTCAAAAACATGAGTGCAAATTATATAGAAAAAAGAATTAGCAATCATAGAGCAGAACAATGTTTGTGTGAATTTTGTTGCTATTTGGGAATATCAATGCCCAAATAACATTTTCATTTTGAGAGGTTTGGTATCAATCGTGCAAATAGCAAAAGCATGGAACAAAGTTGGAGACATAGATTAGGGAATCTAACTCCTATAGGATCCCCAGCCCTGCTCTACAAATGCTAAATCCTTGTAGCCTGTGCACAGAATTGGCTGCAGCACAGCACCCTTAGGAACAGCTATCTCCAACCCACATTATGTGCACAAGTCACAATCTGTGCACCGATCTTAAACTCCAAATCATGCTCAGAATACAATACTTCATAGTCACTCATCATATGGCACCAATTTATAATCTCTGCAAGAGTTTCAAAGTTCATATCTCATTCAATTACTATTCTTCTTTTTTGGGCCAGGATTCAATTACTACTCTAGATCATGCTAATAGAAGCTTTGTTATGTTCTAGTCAGTGTGATAACAGAAATACATTTGATAAGTTACAAAGGACATTTTTTCCTGTTTGGACTAGCCGATGTTAAATCACAACGTAACTTTTGATCAGCAACCTAGTAAAGGAGAGACCTACTATTCTTCCATCATATTACCAAAGACAAGACATGGCCTGACGAACAAATAATCAATTGCTATAGTATTCAACATTTCCCTAATAGATATAAATGAATCTTCTCAGAGCTCCGACCTTAACATCAATGCCTTAGATCTCAATGATGCTACATGTCAAGCTACCCCTCAAGACACCCAAAAGGACCACTCTAGGACTAGAAATTTGAAATAATGCAAACAGAAAAGAGAAAAAACTATTTGCTTACTTCAATATTACAGGCCTTACCATTGCTACATTGAACACATATTACAATGTTAAAGGTGAACTACAGATTTTCTAATAACAAACATGCATTGAGAAAGCTAGAGAGATTAAGACCATCATAAGTAAGGTAAACTCTTTCGAGCATGATATAGGGAACAGCAATACTAATCAGTGCTATAGATTTTCTAATTACAGATTAACAACTAAATGTTTGAAGCATTTTTTTGTGGTAAGTAGAAATATATTCTTTACCATCTTTTGACTTCTGTGGACTCTATATGTTTGGTAAAAACATGTGTTGCAGCCAACATCTCACTTCTGAAGCACACCCTGAATTCCATTGCCTTGTTATAACTTATAAAAAAACGCTAATTCCTAATTTCTCACAAATGATGCTATCTAAAAAGTACTGTGTTTTCATTTTGATTCTTGCCACATATCAATCTCAAATTTAAATATTTCTATTCAAGATTCATCTCCTAATGTCCTTAAACCAATAAAAGACCTTCTATTGCCTTATCTGTGTAAATCTTCAAAACATTTAAACAAAAAATAAAAAAAACAACAGACCAAAGAAAATAATTTCAAAAGAAAGATTTATAACTAAATTAGCATGAGGTAGAAAGCGATGAATACCTGGAACAAAAAGCGATGGATGCATACAGGTAAATTACACTCACAAATGAATATACCAATCAAATTGACAAGATCGATAAAACATATAAAAATTATGGGACATTGACAATAGATGTCGATAGATAAACATACTAAGAATGGCTCAACCATTTCTTTGTTAAGAAGAACATGGTCCGCAAAAACCATTAACCTTCATAATCAGCAAAGACTTTTGATAGAAGCTTGAGCTCAAAATTTGAGTTCTATAATATCCAGCACAAGAACTCAACTATGCGGCTTTGTAAAATGGTAAAATCTGATAGTTTTCATACATGTAACTAAATGGGTTCTAAAACATGGCCAATATTACAAGAGAAAATAAAAGATCAGTTCTATGGCTCAACAACTGTCACCTGTTGCCACTCTCCGTCTACAGCTTCTTTCCACAAGGTCACATTGTTGTTCCCATCAGCTATAGCTAATATGTTACCTGTCAATGACCATGATACCCTCCAGACAGGGGTGTTAAAATCATGCAGTACTTTACCTTCCCACTGATCCCCTTCCTTGGCCACAGTCCATATGATTACTTTCCCATCCTGTGATGCACTTGCAATAGTAGATTTTGGCAAACCCAAATTGGGTGCCCAAGCAACATCCCGTACCCAATCGGTATGCATTTGAAGAGCTGGAAAGCAGTCCATCTTCCAGATTCCATTGTAGAGCTTCCACACCTTTACAGTGTTATCACAGCCACCAGAGCAAAGTTTCTGAACAGGGTCAAGCAAACCAGAACCAACAAGAGCCCCAGGTGCCGTTGATGGAGCCCACGAAACAGAAGTTACACCAACCGGGTGAGCCTGGTCAATCCTTGAAGTGTCCCAGCCTCCGTCTGCCCTTGCAGTGAAAACTGATATATTTCCATCAGAAGAACCACATGCCAAACAAAGTCCCAGTTCATGAGGAGCCCAAGCAATTGAATTAACAGATGACTTATGGTCCTCAAAAACATGAGCCTGGCTCCATTCATTCTGATTGCCTTCCTTCCATATAATCACACGCCCATCATAAGAACATGAAGCAAGCAAGGAGCCAAACTTTGGGTGAGCCCAAGCCACCTGCCATACTGGTCCTTGGTGAGCCGACAGAGTCGCTAAATGCTGATGGGTATTGTTGCTGACCCCAGCTATCTTAATTGTGGTGTCTGATGAGGCACTGGCGATTCGCTTACCATAGTAATCCATGGCCACATCATGGACCGTGTCCTGGTGGCCAGTTTCAATCTTCTGTGGAGGCATTCTTTTTTATCTGTGAAATATCCACTCTCAATATCAAAAACCAGAGTTGGGTTTTCCAATAAAAGTACAAATATTCCAAAAAAGAAAGAGCGATCTTTATTCTTCTGGCATAAATTTTCAGTTTTAATTTCTTAATCCAAACGGAACGAATAAGAAAAATTAATGCAATAAATGTTCACAAAATAAAAGCAAAATTTAGTGAAAAACAGATCTTATGCTCTCGCACAAGCAAATTTATCCTTAATCATTTTTCATATTTTTCAAATTCCGCACTATTGTTCTTAGCTTAGCTAATATACAAAACAAGTCAGATTTAAAAGAATCTCTATAATCTATAGCTCAGATCGAACCCTAATTTGAGATCTCCGATTCATTTTTAATTTAGCATCAATCTGAGCAAAATCGATTGATTACTAAAGCATCAGAAAATGAAAATTCAATTCAAGATCAGAAATTAAACTATTTATTAATACAAAAAATCAAATCACGAAAAACGGAAGGAAGACAGCCATTTTCTACGTTCGTCAGATATACAGAAACGTTTTCACGACATCCATGTACGTATCAGGGAAGGAAGATCGAAAACTTACAGAACGACGTCGTTGGAGGACGACCGGACACGGACTAGCTCCAATCAGTTGGTAAAGGAATTGAGAAAGGCTTTGGTGGATTCAGTTCCCGGTTTTTGCTTAGGTGTTTTTTAAAGAAAGAGAAGGGTAAATTGGGGAATTCTCAAAATGGGTTGGGGAGGTCCATTACAATTTTTATTTGGGCCCTTTTAAGTACTGACTTGGGCTAGGACCATCTTTTTTTGGGCTGGTTGAAACTTGCTAAATGGTGGACTTCTCATAATATTGGGTTCTAACGAGTTTATCAACTAATTACAATTTTTTGCTTTAATTTTATAATTATTTAATTACAATATTGAATTATGTAAGAGTTCACACATTTATGCATATAAATTTTATCTAATATTATTTTGATAAATTTCATACCTACTCATGATTGTAAATAAGAACTTGTACATAAAAAATACTATTAATAGAATAGAAGTTTTTGCTTTTGTTTTTGTATATTCAATAAAAATTTCTTGTTAAGGATTCTTTTAAGGATTATCTTTTAGAACCAATTAAAAATAATTTTTTATACTAAATTCAATAATTGAAATTAATATGATAATTTTTAATATATTAATATAATAGTTTAAAAATGCTAAGAGCATTTGCTAACAAAATAAATAAAATAATTAAATATAAAATACTCTTACTCTTAACTTATAATCGTAATTTTATACAAATTCATTAATTTTTAAAATTGATAATTTACTTTAAAAGAATATATTTCATTAGACACACAAGTCTAGATCTTACTTAATTATTAATATTTTTATTAATTTAATAACATGATAAAATTTTAAAAATAATTTTACTTTTTATTAATTTAAAATTTAATTTTATATAAATTATAATTTTTAATTTTTAATTTAAAAAAAATTAGAAAAGGAGAGCATCAATATGAAGCCATCAAATACGCTCCCTTCCCTTCCCTTGGAGAGCATTTGTCATGAGATAGTCGATCGACGAATGAGAAAATTATGGATGAATCACATCGTTCGAGAAAAAAAAAAAAGAGAATAAAAAGTTTTTTAATTATTTTATAATTTATTAATAATATTTATATTTTTAAATTTTATTATTTATTTTTAAAATTAATAAATAGATACGAAATTATAATTAAAAGTTAACAAATATTAAAGTATCTGACTTGATTGGTTTATTATGAAGTTAAAATGGAAACATTAAAATTGACATATATAATTTAGCACGAGTGAATGAAGTTTCAAAAGAATTGCAGCCTAAAAAGAATAGAGGCTGCTGCAGCTGCACGTTTCTGGCATGTTTTTTAGTTCCCGAAACACTCTATTGGCGCTACCAAAAATAAATTAAAGCCGGTGACGCCGCCGAGAATAATATACTATATTCGCCGAACGGAAACTGCACAGGAAAGGCCATCATAACAATGGACGCCACGTCACCTCCCAGCTCAGCACATCAAAATCATTCACGGGCCCCACCAAATTTCTTGTCGGGTCATGCTTGTCTCCTACCTACGTACCTAAAACGTAGCAGCATGTGCGTGTCACGAGCGGAGGATTTCATGTGCATGACATCCATGGATGGTGATAGTGCCTTTTCCCGCCCCGAGCGCCACTGCCGCACCACCAACTCCGACTACTTGACTTAAATACGGGCGTGGTACGTGGCTGACGTTAGGGTCATGATGATGATAAAAAATTTGTCAGCATGATGAACGGTAGATAATGATTGCACTCCCAAGCCTTGAGGAGAATTGTGGGCCCACATTAAGTAAGTAAATGTACAAGTAAAATAAATGCCAGTGGATGGGAAGAGGATCCTTTGGTTTCATGACATGAGACACCTTAGGGGTATATAGCGTTACTATCATAGAATCATGTTTAACAATGATAATTTCAGGTATGGGCATACACCCAAATTAAAAGATTAAAAAAAAGTACTAGAAATTGAATTGCCAAAAGTTAGTAAATTAGTAGCATTATTATGCTTTGATCCTCACCAACTGCAATGATAATCGTCTTATGATTATACATGTACATGTACATGCCAGGATGCAATGGCATAAGCAATTTAAACGAAAGGGGAGTAAAAAGTCATTCATGTGTTAAGAAGTCAAAAGTTCAAAACTATCAATTTTATAGATTGCGGCTAACTAATACCAGGTTATCTTTAATAGTGATTATATATCTTTTTCGACTTGAAACATTTCGAATTTAAATTTTTCGTTATCTTAATTATTAGAGAGAAAGCAATCATAAAAACCGTTGTTATTTACATTAATGATATAATATAATATTTTATAATTCATCTGTGAATAATAAGATTAAAATAAAAAATACGGTTTGACAGTTTAATTGATAAACTCCTAGGCATAAATGGATGGATTATGTAGAATACATGGTCCATGCTTAGAGAGCCAGGCTTTTATTGGATCCTAATGTGTTGGGGAGGGTTAAAACTTGCATGGAGGGAGCGGTTACAGGTGCGGTTTGGGTTGGGTTGGGTTTCATACTAACTAATGATGTGTGCAATAAGTTGATTGCACTAGGCAAGGGGGCATGAATATTTGTG
Source organism: Theobroma umbraticum (assembly GCF_002168275.2). NCBI lineage: Eukaryota > Viridiplantae > Streptophyta > Magnoliopsida > Malvales > Malvaceae > Theobroma > Theobroma umbraticum. The sequence continues at coordinate 6,880,531 of NW_018397267.1, read as the reverse complement.
GGGGCATTTGGATGTACCAAAATACTATGAATTAGAGCACTCTTCATAATTGCCTAGGTTGGTAGAATTTGACTTCTCTATCATTACTATTACTGTCTCTGTATAACTAAACCCATCCGTACTTTATTTATTCAACAAAAAAACATATACGTGTATTCAATTCTGTTGAATGCCATTCATTTCAACATAATGGATGACGAAGGTTTAAGCTTTTGGAAACACATGGGTTTTTATATTTTTACGGTTTAAAACTTTTTCCATCCTATAATTTTATCTCACCTAGTTAATCAATTAACACATGGATGAATGGCTTTTTATAAATAAAGGATTTGATCAATAATTAGAAACAAAAAATGACATGTATTGAAGGTGAAAAATAATGGAGGGTGCGAGTAGAATGGAAGTTGTCTGTCTTAAACACTTAATTATCACACATAATTCATATATGATAACATCTATAAATGATTAATGATTTCAATTTTCATGATAAATTATACAGTGTTATATGTATATTTTCAGTTGTTTATACTATTTGAAAATTTAGTGTCTGCCTGCATTTGTTTCACATGTACGCTTATGTTGTTTTCTGTCAATACATTCATTCCAACTGTAACCCAAAGTACATCTTAAATAAATTACAAAAATCAAAAGTAAAACAAACAAGTTTTTATATAAAATTGTGTATGGACAGAATAAATTTGTACCAGAGGCAGTAGAGCTGAGTCAAGAGGGGAAAAACTGAAAAAAGGATCGAGGTGCTGGCCGTGGCAAGCAGAAAAGAAAGGCTTTTGAGATCTCATAAAATGGGCAGCAATTCCAAGTGAAACCTGTGACCCAAAATTCTGATAATTTGCAATAGAATATGTAGAGAGCAGAAAATGAGCAGAAGAGACAGAGACACATCCGACGATAAGGCCTGCTAACACCCAAAATGTCCCCACCCGCTTACCCTCACAAATATTCCATCACAGTCACGCACCCACCCATCCCATCCCATCCCATCCCTCATGTCTTCTCAATCTGTCTTCTCTCTTTCTCATCACCCATCCCACAGTACCTTTCATCATCTTTTCCTTTTCTAAATTTTACTCTTCTCATTTTAGTTTTAAATTAAATTAATAGAAATCATTTCTAAATTCGTTAGACCATGAAATTCTTTATTATATAAATATTTTATTCCTTTTTATTATCAAAATTTAAGCCAATAAAATTATAAATGTGCTTTTATATTCTAAAAATAGTTTTTTTTGACAAGTAATAAAGTATACTTGTATAATAACTTGTCATATTTAGTTATTAGTATATAATATTAACAATCATAATAATAATAATAATAATAGAACTGATCAAATGATATACAATGGCATGTGATGTGATGTTGTGTTGAGTGATCATGAGATGGAGACCATCTAATCTAAATTTCAATTATTTTTAAACAGAGCATTTATTTATTAATCAGTAATAAAGAAAGTGGTTGTTTTATTCATACTATATTTATTTATTTTAGCCAATTTTTTTTTTAAATGGTGGTATTGGCTCAGTAAATAAAGAGAGAGAAAGGCCGGGGTGGGGGGGGTTTGAAATCGAGACGCATGCAAAATCCTCATCATGGTGTCCTCTGTGACCCACGCCGGTCCCTCTCTTTCTCTCTCATGCCTTTGCCCTCCTTTTGTAAGCTTTCTCAATTTTCTCATCGCTCCTCGCACTTTCTACCCCTTGTTTCGTCCTTGTTTTACGCTTTTGCCACTCTCACATTTTTTATACCCTAGCACGGGTTTCCCTTTGACGATTTTGCCATCCTTCATGTTCTTAATGCCTCTCAAGCCTTTCATTTTCGACTAACAAGTATATTTTTTAAAATCTATTCTCCCTTTAAACTCATTTATCTTTACGAATAGGATAGTTTAATGGCTTTTAAGAAATAGAAGGTGATTGATTACTCTTCAAATAATGTTTATTATTACTATGAGACTTGGGATTGTTATTTGAAAGCTCAAATGGCTTCTTAAAACTTCCCTTATGGAAAACATAATGTTATTTGTCCATAAAATTGCTAAAACAAAACCATGTTCTTTTCTAATGAAAATGTTATGACACCTTAAGTAACATTATAATTAAAGTTACTTTTATTGTAATCGGCAAATTCAATCACAAAAATAAATTTTTTTTATTGAGATAAATTGATTTAGTATGTATTTTTTTTATTCATAATTAAAATTACTTTTAATCATATTCGTAAAACTATCTAACTAGATTTTAAGATTGAAATTTCTAATGGTACTTTTTAATAGATTTTATTTTATTTTACATAAATAAACTTTAATCAGCCCAAAGTGAAAGAGAAATATTGAAAATTTTTGATAATTTTATTTTTCTATACTAGGTAAAATCATTCAATGCTAAACAATATTTTAAATATTACGGAGAGTCCAAAAATGGGAGGGCAATAATAGACTGAAACCAAAGCATTGAGCAGCACCTCCCGCCAATAATAACAATATTATTATAGTAAGTAGAGTATTCCACTTAAAGCAATCGAAGGGCAAAGAGGCCATTTGGTTGAAAACAAACTTGAATAAAGAAGTATTAAAAAAATTATCGTACTTTACTCCATTGGTCTGCGCAGTGAAGTGGAAGACTCTCTCCCTCTCTGTGTTTCACAGTGAAGAAGCCGAAAGTGACGAGCCAATGAAAATCCTCACACAGAGGGGAACCAAAAAAACCAAAAACGAAAAACCAAACTCTAATAAGTTGAAAAAACCCCTCCAAAAGCAACCAAAAGCAAAAACCCATCAAAGTACTACTGCCCATTCTTACTTTTTCTTCCTTCTGCAGACCACCACCACCACCAACAATATCCTCCACTGTTGTTTTTCCCCTTTTCTTTTCCCTCTTTCTGTTGTTTTCTAAATCCATTTCTTTTTTATGCTCTGTTAAAAAAAAAAGAAACAATCTCATGCTGAAAAATAAAGCTCTGGTTTTTGGTGATTGAATCCCCAGAAAGAAAGAAACGATGTTTCAGAGGTTGGGGACGATTTGGGTCTTTCGCGAAATGGAGATCGGCGAAACGGTGTCGTTGGAGATGGTTCTTTGGCGTTGAACTGGAGAGATCTCTGTTTTCCAGCACCAGAAAGAAAAGAGAGATTCGAATCCAGCGAAAGTCAAGCCTCGAAACGTTTCTCTTGTTTCTTTTCTTTGTCTTTTTGGCCGTTTAATCTTTAGGAGGCTTCTTGGTGACTCAGAATCGGTAGGCTGGCTGAGTGGAATTGTTGGTAACTCGGTCCAAGAACAAAGGTTTACTATTTTTTGTTTGGAGCAAACGAAACAATGGTTGGTTTAATCAGATCGGTTTTTTGGGATAGGACGCTCTGATCTCGAAAGATATTAAGAGATTTTTCTTGGTGTTTGGGGCTGTCCTCAAAGAGTGCCAAAAGAAGTAAGGTCCAAGGATAACACTATCCCCAATCAGGATATCGTTGTCCCTTGTCGGGTTTTATCTTTCTCTCTCTCTTTCCTTTCTTTGTTCTTTAACATTTCACAATCAAGCATTGAACAATTCCACAGTTGTAAGATTTCTGGCACTTATGATGAAAACCTAGTAGAAAGCAAAAACAGATTTCTCTTTGTGTCTTCTTCATTTTCAAGCTATGAAGTAACTCAAGGAAGAGAGAGAAAAAGAAAAAGAAGAAGAAGAAGAAGCCCTTTTTCAGATTTTATTTTGTTGGGTGTATGTAGAAATTGTAAACTTTGGTTAGTAGATTGAGTTTTTGTACTTTTGTTCAGTTTCTTGTGATTTAAGGGAAGTTGCACAGGTTGTGGTTTTAGGAAAGGGAGGCTATTTGGGCAATTACAGAAGTTTTGAGGGCGAAGTTTGAAAGATGGCAATGTCCTGCAAGGATGGTAAACTTGGGAGCCTTGATAATGGGAAATATGTAAGGTACACACCTGAGCAGGTTGAGGCCCTTGAAAGGCTTTATCATGAATGCCCCAAGCCTAGTTCGATTCGTCGTCAGCAGTTGATTAGGGAGTGCCCTATTCTCTCCAACATTGAGCCAAAACAGATCAAAGTTTGGTTCCAAAATAGAAGGTTTGCTTTGGGTTTTCTGAAGTGTGTCTAGTGCAATTTATTTGCTTCAAGAATTTGTAGTCAGTTTTATTAATTATGATGCTGGAAATGAATTAGAAGCACTAATAAAATGTGGGATTTTAAGCGTTTATTTGTGGTTAAAGAAAATGGAAAATTTTCTTCAACTAAGTATAATTAGTACTTGAGCCTTTGAGGCTAGGTATGTCAGATTTTTTCAGTTGCAATATAATTTTTTAATTTTAATAATAATAATAATGCATGTTACTGTTTATGTTTGTGATTTTTCAGATGTAGAGAGAAGCAGAGGAAAGAGGCTTCACGCCTTCAAGCTGTGAATAGGAAGCTCACTGCGATGAATAAGCTTTTGATGGAGGAAAATGATAGGTTGCAGAAGCAGGTGTCACAATTGGTGTATGAAAATGGCTACTTTCGCCAACATACTCAGAATGTGAGGATTTATGCTTTTGGATTCTGAGTTCTTTACCTCTAGTTATGGTTCTTCTCAGTGGCTTGAGTTTCGTAGCATTGGGGAAAGAAAATTTGGAAGTTTTTACTGTTCGCTAACTCAACTTATATGATGCCAGAAATGCAATTGCATTCCCACAAATAGACGACTATTTGTCTTATTTAAACTTTTATCTACTTGGATGAATATTGAGTTACATGGGAATTGAGAGAGAAGGGTTGGTTTTTTTACAGGCGACACTTGCTACCAAAGATCCAAGCTGTGAATCGGTGGTGACGAGCGGTCAACACCACGTGACACCTCAGCATCCGCCGAGAGATGCTAGTCCTGCAGGGTTAGTGGGGTTGTGGTTGTTGGGTCCTTTTCTGTCATCGTGCTTTGTGACCACTTTATTGTGTGTGTATTTGTGGATTATAAATTGATGTTTGTATTTTTTCCAGGCTTTTGTCCATTGCAGAAGAGACTTTAGCAGAGTTTCTTTCAAAGGCCACTGGAACTGCTGTAGAGTGGGTCCAAATGCCTGGAATGAAGGTATCTCCTGACCTTTTTCATTTTTTTTCTAATATTTTGATATTAAATTAACAATTCTTTTCTTATTTTAGTAACATAAAATGTTAATAAAATTTGTTGTTTTGAAGTTAAAAAATTTCAAAGCTGACAGGGTTGTTGTCTCCATTGCTGGACCTTTATATATTTTTTAATCAGTTTGCTGAGACTAGGTTAGAGTGTAATTTTGTTGGGGTAAATTCTGTTAAGGATATCAATAAATTGTTTCATTAAGCAGCAACTTTTGACTTCTAATCCATTCTCTTCATCTCTTTTTGACTTGAACAGCCTGGTCCGGATTCTATTGGAATCGTTGCTATTTCCCATGGTTGCACTGGAGTGGCAGCACGTGCCTGCGGCCTTGTGGGTCTTGAACCTACACGGGTAAGTCTACTTGTCTTTGTAGCCTGCTGCAACATCCCTTCATTTTGAGTGTGAACTTTGAAGTTCAATAACTATGTTCCTTCCAGGTTGCAGAACTCCTCAAGGATAGGCCATCGTGGTTCCGCGATTGCCGAGCTGTGGATGTTCTAAATGTGCTGCCTACTGCCAATGGTGGAACCATTGAGCTGCTGTACATGCAGGTCAGTGCTCATTATCATGTTGTGGTTGTTAGACTTTTTTCGAGGCATTCTTATTTATTGATCTTTTCAAATTTGTTGATGATATAGCTCTATGCGCCAACAACATTGGCGCCTGCTCGCGACTTCTGGTTATTGCGTTATACTTCTGTTCTAGAAGATGGAAGCCTTGTGGTATGTGGTTTGATAAGTATTCTGATTTTTGGAATCATCATGGAATCAAATATGTTGTAGCTATTTTATTTCGGGCATTAGACATTCAAAGACACTAATGCAACTATTTTTATCTCATGAATAAAAGCTTTTTTCGTAATGATTTTGGCAATGCTTAGGTCTGTGAGAGGTCGCTTAAAAATACTCAAAATGGCCCTAGCATGCCAGCAGTGCAGCATTTTGTGAGAGCAGAAATGTTACCGAGTGGGTACCTTATACGACCTTGTGAGGGGGGTGGTTCAATCATACACATTGTTGATCATATGGATTTGGAGGTATAGCTGTCTTTTTCATCTAACTGTCTTCAATGTTTTGAACTATATATATGACCAACATGTTGTACTTAATTTGGAACGTTTATTATCAACTAGCCATGGAGTGTGCCAGAAGTGTTGCGCCCACTTTATGAATCATCAACAGTACTTGCTCAAAAGACAACAATGGCGGTAAGATTGTTTTGCCAAGTTAGCATGTTACGTATTGCTGCCTTTTTTCTTTTGGTTCCAGTCACAAGCATCTGAGACTATTTGGAGGAAAGCTTTTCTACTCAAAATTTCTAAATTATAGCTTTATAAAAATAATGAGGATCTTATTTTCTGATTTTTTTTTCTAGGCTCTAAGACAACTGAGGCAGATAGCACAGGAGGTTTCTCAGTCCAATGTGACTGGCTGGGGCCGACGACCAGCAGCCTTACGAGCTCTTAGCCAGAGGTTAAGCAGGTTTGTTTCCTAGTGCTTGTAACAGTGTAATTTCTGTCTGGTAAAATTGTTTTGCTATTTGTAATTTGAAAGATGATTCCTGACAGGGGTTTTAATGAGGCTCTGAATGGTTTTACCGACGAGGGGTGGTCAATGATGGGTAATGATGGCATGGATGATGTTACTATCCTTGTGAACTCATCTCCCGAGAAGCTAATGGGCCTCAATCTTTCCTTTGCTAATGGATTTCCTTCTGTTAGCAATGCAGTCTTATGTGCTAAAGCATCGATGCTTTTGCAGGTGAGAATGTGCACATGTTTCAGTCTTTGATGGTTAATGGGAAACAATTATGGGAAGTACATAACATTGTTTCCGAATTGTTCATAAGTTATGCTATTCTTATGTTTTTGTGGTTGCTATGATGCCATGTTACTCACTTTTAAGGGCTTTTCCATACCCCACCTCACATCTTTCGTCAAACTGAAAGTGGCCACATCTTGTTATGATATTCTGTTGTCTTTTTATTTAAGCATTTCCCAATGGCAATGTCTTCCCAAGTTGCTTTTGGTGTTTGCCTGTCTTAGTATGTACAATTTTTGCAACTTCGTTAATGACAATAAGTAATTTGTATCACGTGGATGATTCAGCACTTGTCAGTAATCTCATTTTTGCTAGCTCTACTGGATTGAATTTCTAAGCATTTGTTATTAGCATAGCAAGGGGTGCCAACTACATTGTTAAGCACTTTGGTAGTTCTAAAGGGGACCTGGTATTGAATCTTCTTTGCACCACAGATTGGCACAGTTAAGGGGGTAGCCCGTCCATTTGACGAGGAAAATTGTACTATATTTTTGGCCTTGAAGGGAAATTGTATTTACTTGTAAAATGATTTTATATAAAGGATATTATCTGAGTATGGTAGAACATTTGCATAGTTGCAAATAATTTTATTATATGAGCATGCTGTTACGTGGTCAACAAATTTCAATATTTTTTCTTTGCTCTGCTGTTTCTCTTCTAGAATGTACCTCCTGCAATCCTTCTCCGGTTTCTGCGGGAGCACAGATCAGAATGGGCTGACAGCAGCATTGATGCCTACTCAGCTGCAGCTGTTAAAGTTGGTCCCTGTAGCTTACCAGGGTCTCGAGTTGGTGGGTTTGGTGGTCAAGTTATACTTCCCCTGGCACATACCATCGAGCATGAAGAGGTAAGAAAATGAAATTTAATGGCATTTAAAAATGTGTTGTGGTATCATGTTATTAATTTCAATTTTCTACGTTGATGTAATGACCTGTTGGCTTTTTTGCTTATATGTATTAATTAACATGTCACATTGTTTATGTTATTATTAGTTCTTAGAGGTCATTAAGTTGGAGGGAGTTGCACATTCTCCTGAAGATGCAATAATGCCACGAGATGTTTTTCTCTTACAAGTAAGTATTCTTTACTTCTCATCAAGTTCATCATTCTTTCCTGCTAATATATGTTGGGTGTTTTTATCTTCAACTCCCTCTCTTTCTTTTCTTGAGTTATTTTTACCATTGTTTAACATGCTGCTTGAATTGTGATGATGTATATTTCTACTACATAGTTTCATTGCAAGTCTTTTTTATTTTAATTTTTGAACTAGAGGAAGGGGAACTTACATAGAACACACTCCACAAGTGAGGTTCAGAGGTTGACAAGTGTAATATAATGTTATTTGGTTATTGTTTTGGCTTAGTGAATGGTGAATGGTGCTTATTTTTGGATATGTGATCTTTTGGTTTGTAATAACAGCAGGTTTCTATGGTAGTATCTTTAGGCAAAGAGATACATTCCTTTTACTTAACCCTTTTTTCCCTTTCAAGTTTCTTGTAGAACAGCTGGACGGCTAGTTGTATAGTTATGTATTTGCAGCTGATGCTACAATGGGCTGGCTGCAATTTGTGCTTCATTTAATGGAGTGCAGATCCAGTCTTAACATTTGGAATAAAGCATGATGGACGATAGATTTTTCACTTGTAGTCATATGGAGCGCTACTAGCCTTTCATAGCATTTCTTCTTCTTCTTGGTTTTTTAATATTGTCTTCTTGCATAATTATTGTGGTATTGTTTTATAGCTATGCAGTGGAATGGATGAAAATGCCGTGGGCACCTGTGCTGAGCTTATATTTGCTCCTATAGATGCTTCTTTTGCTGATGATGCTCCTCTTTTGCCTTCTGGTTTTCGCATCATTCCTCTAGATTCTGGGAAGGTTGGCATGTATTTATTATGTTAAGCAGGGTCTTTTGTTAGTTTTTTCTGTATCTTTTGTTGAGTTTTTTATTAATCACTGGAGAAATGATGCAGGAAGCATCTAGTCCAAATCGCACTCTTGACCTTGCTTCTGCTCTTGAGATTGGGCCAACTGGAAACAAAGCATCTAATGATTACTCGGGAAATTCTGGCTGTATGAGATCTGTGATGACCATAGCGTTTGAGTTTGCCTTTGAAAGCCACATGCAAGAACATGTAGCATCCATGGCCCGACAATATGTCCGCAGCATTATATCTTCTGTTCAGAGGGTGGCATTAGCACTTTCTCCTTCTCATTTAAGTTCACATGCTGGTCTCCGAACCCCACTGGGCACTCCTGAAGCACAGACACTTGCACGTTGGATCTGTCAGAGTTATAGGTACATCAGCCCACCTTTCTTTCCAAGGATTTTATCCATTGTTATTTATTTTGATATTAAGTTGGGGAGGGGAACTCAAACACAATGGCTTGTTTTGAGATGAGATGTGGTTACTAACAGGTTATTGCCTCAACTGTAAACAGGGGCATTCTAGAAATGACCTCTTATGCAATGTGAAATAAGAAATGATTGCTGCCATGTTGCCTGGGTTTATTTCCTAGATTTGGTTTTTTGGGTTTGATGTATCACAATATATAAACAAGTGTTTTTCTAGTGAATGTCTTGTTTTAAAACGGAAGTGAATAAAATGTTACTAGTTGAAACATATGGACTCCAAGAAGTCATTCATAACAGAAAGCATCAGACTTCCATGCTTGTACCTTTGTAATGATAGATTTGAGAATCTGACTCATTGAATTTGCTTGCCTTGATGTGACCTGTACATTTTATGCCAAAGTGTTGCATAAGCTGGATATTTGTGTTAGGAACAACTGCTGCTATATTTTGAACCTTGGATAATTTGTCGCTACTTTGCAGGCTTTACATGGGTGTTGAGCTGCTCAAATCTTGCAGTGAAGGGAGTGAAACCATACTGAAGACCTTGTGGCATCACTCAGATGCTATAATGTGCTGTTCTCTTAAGGTATGTGTGAAGTATTTAATACCTCACTTCCCCTTTCTCTTCCCCACCTTTCCATTGTGTTGTAGTTTGTAATATGAAATATGAATTTTTCTATTGGAATCTTCTGGGGCTGACACCATATCAAATTGAACCTATATATATTTGGCAGAGGATGTTTGTATGTTTATGCTAGAAAGTGCTTGAATTACTGTTAGAATGCAAGATACACGAAATGAAACTATGTGCCTCGATATAATTTAGTAATCTATCAAGAGATAATAAAAATCCTGGAGCCCTTTTTCCCCTTGTGATTTTTCAATTGAGCCATTAAACGTTTCTTTGCATAAGCACCGAATGTCAAATTACTGTTGGACTGAATTCCCATGTCTCTCTCTTTCTTTTTTTGGCCATTATATGTTTATTATTCTGTAAATGCTAATGCTAGCCTTTATTTAAATCTTTTTTATCTAAAACTAATAGTTCTTGCAGGCATTGCCCGTTTTTACCTTTGCAAATCAGGCTGGGCTTGACATGCTGGAGACAACCCTGGTTGCTTTGCAGGACATAACTTTGGAGAAGATATTTGATGATCATGGTCGAAAGACTCTCTGCACAGAGTTCCCACAGATAATGCAACAGGTCTAGCATAATTTTATTCTGATTTATAACTAGAGAAGTGACATATTTGAATGCAATAACCAATGAATGGATATCCACTGTATTTAAATGGTGCATTTAGGTACATGAATTTACTGAATTCTTGGCTTTGTTCTAACTTGCTTTTCTGCTGGTAGGGTTTTGCTTGTCTACAAGGTGGGATCTGTTTGTCAAGCATGGGAAGACCGGTTTCATATGAGAGAGCAGTAGCATGGAAGGTGTTGAATGAAGAAGAGAATGCTCATTGCATCTGCTTTATGTTTATCAACTGGTCTTTTGTCTGAACTTTTGGACAAGAAAAGAGAGAGAAACTCTAGAATTATGGTTTAATATTTTGTTGGCTTGTTTATCTTTAGTCCGTAAAAACCTTGTAATACTCCTCAGGCCTGTTTTTCCTTTGTACTTTAAGACTGCCCAGGGTTACTGGGATCTTATGGTCGAATCAGTTGATTGATGATGCATGTAAAACTGTGTTCTCAAATTGAGTGAGCTCAGTTAGGGCGGCTCTGGACCCAGGACAAGATAAGTTGGTAAGGTAAAATTTTCCTAGCCATAAGCAGTCAGTTGAAGGGTTTGCTACCACACGTAAGGTCCACGTGAAGTATGTATTGGTTTGGGGGTCATGTTTAAATTATTTTCCTGCCTCGATTATGGTAGAAGAGCTAAAGTGAGCATACTATATACTATTGCAGCAGTTAAAATTGCGAGCCAATTGTGCATCAAAGCTCTCAGGTAAGTTGAGTTGGATGGGAAGCCGTACGTTACTCTAACTGGAGATAGTGAGGAATCAATTTTTTTAAGACAATCCGAATGAATAGGATAACCCCATAAAGGATGGTGTCATCTGGAAACTGTTTATTGCCAGTATCAGAATATAACATTTCCCAATTAAGCTCAGCCAAGTAATTAACTGGTGGTGCAGCTTTGCGTAATCTCGTTTTCAGTTCCCAAATTAAGTCAAAAGTTGTTTAAGGAAAATATTATATGTATGTAAGATTATTGAAAGAAATTAATAGGTTATATAGCACTTAAAGAGAACGGTAAGTTCATACCAAACCTAATTATGTTAATCTTATTAGTTTGTTAAGCCATTTATTATTGGCTGTGGTTATATAGCCATATATCCACTTAAATTTGCTTTAATTTATATAGAAGAATTAATTACCCAAGTTCATGCAATTCTTGACTGTCTCTCTCCTTGTTCTTGGTTTTTCACTCTAATTATCAGAGAATTGTGCGTTCAATTTGAATAATAATAAAAAAATGGTATTATAGCTTGAGAACAAAAAAAATTGAACTGTTTAATTTGGTTAATCATGATCATCGAGGAAAGAAAGGTACTCTAAATAGAAAAACATGCTAGAAGAAGATGGAGTTCCTTTATTAAACAATACATATATATACCTCCATATACATGGATTTAGTACATAAAAATGAGTTTCAACTGCTTGCTGCTAGAAATATAACAGAGAGCTTGTGGTTAGAGTGAAATGAAGGAGCAAAGGATGCCATCTCTCCTCCACAAACATTATTCAACGACTAAACCTAGTTAGCTCTTTTACCCTAGCGATTACAAATGGTGAGCTAGAATTCACATTGACAATAGCTGAACTACTGTACAAAAATAAAACTAGCAGCATATGCGGGGGAAAGAGAAAAGGGATGGAAACAAAGGAAGCATTTGAACCAAGGTATAGCACAAAAAACCCTAGCTAGCTAGAAGGTGGTTAACTTTTTGGTCCTAAGAAACATATCCCTGGAAATGGGAGATAAAAAGCAGGAAGAGTTTTCTGCCCTCCTATAAAAAAGGATTAAAATCTAAAGCGAGAAAGGCAATTAGTTATACGAATCAACCAAGGATAGAAAAATAATACTCCTTGAGTTGATTTCATGGATAAGAGGGAGTTTGGACCGAACCCAAAAAACTTTCCAAGTAAAAAGTTTGGTCCATACAGGAGAGTCCATGGAAAAAAGAATTGCTACTAAAGCTTAAGGGAGGAGGGATTGAAATTCCTGCCGAAGGCTAAAAAAGGGGAAACGATCGAAGGCTTAATTTGGGCCAAATCAGTTTGCTACTGTGAGGTTATTCATCTCCCTTGTAATGGCTGGAATGCAACTGGAACTCCTAGCGATGCCACCTTTCTTTTGAGCTCCTCTAGTATCCCTAGGGCTAATAGATTTGGCCCTAAGACTACCTTTCCCTTCCAATCTTGAACCCTTCCTCAGAATCTCCCTCATGGCTTCAGCTGTCAACAAAGCTGGATAAGCCCTCCCGAACTTGTTAAACCGGGCACACGTATTCATGTGAGCACTCAAAGCTTCCTCTATCTTCCCTCCATTTTTCTCCATCTCTTCTTTCACTGCCTCAGCACATAACCCGCAGATCCATTTCCCCAAGAACTTGTTCCGCACACGCTCTATGTACTCCGGCGTGCACTCTTCACTCATGCCGCAACACTCGCACTTTGCATCTTCGACTTCGGATATGGGTGGGAGCTGTTTCTCATCCGCTACTGCTGCTTCTTTGTAATCAAGCACTTCCTTGCTGATGAGTTGAAAAGAGATATCCGATATGGTTCGATGGAGGCTGTCGTTCGAGAGTCTTGGTGGCTTGGGGAAGTTGTTGCTCCTGGTGTAAGTGCTAGTGATAGCCTCTCCATGGGGTGCCATGTTAAGAGACAAAAACCCAAAGCAAGATTCAGGAGATGATCAGCTAAAAAACTTTGCGATGGTTATTGGGAGTGACTGGAAGTGAAGAACCTTGCAGAAAAGCTTGGAAGATTTCTTCGTCAAATGGTGGTGGATAGAGGGTTAAGTCATAAGCGCATTGAAACCATCTTATTTATAGCAGGTGGGCTTCCCTTCTGGGGTATCTAGCAAGTGATATTGTGTGTGGATCTGGTGGACTCACGTGTCAGTTATCAGCAGCTGCATGCAGGGCCTGTTGCCTTTAAACTTGATAGATTTTCAAGAGCGATTTTGAAAGAAATGCCAACTTGTGTTTTTTCGCTTGTGGGTCTCAAGGAAGTGTTCATCAAAATCCAGAGGGGAGCATCATTGTCATTTCATGGAAAAGTTTGTGGATAGTTTTCCGTGCTCACCTTCTCCACTCTCCCATTGTACACTTGCTTCATCCCCAGGGTGATGCAATTAATAAGAAAAAATTTTATGTCCTTTAGTCTGTTGATAAAAGAAAGGGAAAGAAATCCTAGCTGAGAGCCCGAGGAGAATTAATGTTGCGTAGTCATTTATGCGAAGGAGATTTTTTTTGGCGTCTCAATAGAACAAAGAAAGGGAGGAGAAACTTCAAAAATTAAGAAAATTAAACCTTATTTTCATGTTTAATTTGGTTAGAAGTATTTGTATCCCAAATTATACAAATGGAATATATAATTTTACAGGTCATCAGTCTATATCAGGGAAGATGAAGCTGTTCTTAGTTTTTTACCATGAAAATAAATGATCAATAAGTTGTTCCCAACATATAAGGCAAATGAGCAATGAAGGGTGGAATCTTGTACATAAATTACATCAATGTAGTTTGTTGAAATGATATTTTCCTCTTTAACTTTCGAAATATATATATATATATAATTTGTCTCTAGAAAGTAATACAAGCTGGGAATTCACGTGAAGGCCTATACTAGCCATATGCTCCTAGCCAACGACGTATTTCATTTGAAGCCAACATTATACGAAAGGACGTTTCATTTTATGAATCAATCTCTGCACCAGAAGAACCTGAGAGCTTCACGAGAGCAGCAAGCTTACAAACGAAAAAGAAAAGAAAAGAAGAAAGGAAGCAGTAGCTACACGAGAGAGTGAGAGAGAAAGGTAGTTGAAGTTAGGTATTTGCATAAGGAAAAAATGGGGTACACTAATTAATTAAAATTCAAATAAAGTAAGAGATAGAAAACGAAATTAGCTTTGGGTTTGTGGGTTTGATCGAGCTTCTACCCTGGATAATAGCGATGGGTGCATGGCAGGGGGGTGGATTTGGTTTTGGTTTTGTACTTTGGATAGATTTTGAGGGTCGAAACTTTGCACGGTTGTACATGGCTAGCCATACATGTGAATGACAGTGAGATGATACAACTTCATACTGCTACTTCAATAATATATGCAGAAGAAGCTGGCTTTCTTTGCAAGTGCGTGTAGGTAGTTGGGCAGGCCATTGAGTTTCTATTCTTTTTCAATTTACTAATTTTAGTGTAAATCCTAACACTGTTAAATTTTTATCATTAGATATATTGACATAACATTTTGATTAAATTAACATCGCATTGATTGAGATAATATGACATTTATTTATTAATGTGGCATTGATTATGTATTAACATATCATTTATCGTACTAATGTGGTATTGATTAGATTGACAATAATTTATATTAATGTGACAAGAAATGTTGACACGATAAGAAATGGTTTTTTATTTTTGATAAAAATATAATAAGAAATGTTGATATGATAAGAAATATATATATATTTTTTATAAAAACATAATAACAAATGTTGATATAGTATTTTTTTATAAATGTCAGTAGGTAATTTAAGAATTTAAAAATAAAAAACTTCATCTGTTTATAAACTAAAGTGTAGCAATTATCATCCAACTATGGAGGAGATAGCTAAATTAACACTAGTGATCAGTCTATTTGACATTAAAACCTGTGCCTTAATATTGCCCCAAAAAGCGTTGATTTTTTTGATCTTTTTGTCTTGAGAGAATTATTCACAATTTTATAAACAATATGAATAATATCCGGCACAATATCCACACAAGGATGAATTTCCTTTAGAAAATTTACATGAGTATTACCGAAATGACTTATCAAGAATGAATTTCGTTTGCTTGTACTTCCGAGTTCCCTCATAAGCCCGCTCATATTTCCAACCCAACCCCTCTCACCGCAGTACGTAGACATGAGCCACCGTGAAGACCAGTCATCAATTCTCTATCCTCCTTAGGACCCATCATTATGTTCAATCCAGAAAAGATTTCAACAACCATAGCATAATTTAAGTTAATTTAGGATTAAAGTGTTTTGGATATTTAATTTAAGTGATTTTCTAGGGGTGATCCTGTCAACGAATATCATGTCACCATTTCTCTTCATGTTAGCATGTGCCATTTTAACATGAATTATTATCAATCTAATTAATACCACATCGTCGGCATGATAAATGCCATATCAAGACGTAGTTAATCACATCATCACAATTAATACAATGTCATTTGGGTTAAAATGTTAAGTCAATATACTTAACGGTGATACAGTATAATTTCTATAAATTAATATTTGATAATTAATAATTTTGATTAAATAATATTTTTAGTCGGTCCTAACTTGAGATAAATGTGATAAATTAATAATTTACTAAATTTATAAAGTAACACATTTGAAAAAACACATAGATTTTACTTGATATATAAATTAATAATTTTTTTATAGATCAAAATTATATATATACATAACTCAATTAATAAGCTTTGTAAAATATGACTCCAATGTTATTTATTTTCTCTTAAGATTGATGTCTCCTTAGACCTCATCTTTAACTTTTCTTAATGTATGAAGAAGTTTTGATGTAGTGTTCTTGTATTGTAAGAGAAAATTATGCATAATACATATATTGAGTTCAATATTTTTTTTTAAAAAAATTAAGGAATATCTTGATAAACTAATTTTTTATTAATTGATATATAAATTTATAAATTATTAATTTATTAATTAATTAATAAATTTTCATGATCTTGAGGGCATTAGTTTATAGAAACTTATTTGTATTTAACGATATTAGGGTTTAAATTGAAAAAGTATAAAGACTCAATTTATATAAATTATTATATATAGACTAAATTTATATTTTTTTTGTACAATATAAGGATTAAGACCAAAATTTTTTTTTTTAAAAAAAGTTTTTCAATAACCACAAATCATCACAAGGTACCACAGAGAAAAGGTGAAGAGAAAAAAGACTTTTTTATTTTTTTAGTATTGATATTCGGTGGGCTGAACGGCATCACTGAATTGGAGTAGTAAGGTAAGGAAAAAAAAAAAGGAAAAGAAGGGGAAAAAAAAGGAAGAGTCGGGCCGAATCACGTCGGCTCAATTTGAATTAGCCTTGAGTCCATCAAATTGGTCACACCCGAATAGCAGTTGAAGGTCTTAGCCCCGTTTTTATATATTTTATTTTGTCTACTTAATTTCTAATTTTTATGCATGAATTAAATAAATGAAATTAGGAAAGGATGTAGGAAGAGAAAGAGAGAGTGAGGGCAAAATTTTACTTGATTTATAATATGATTAAATAAAATCATTTAAAAGTTAACCTTTTTTTTTTATATTTTGTAGTAGATAGTTGTTTATTAAAAATCAAATAAAAACTTTTTAATAAAAATAGTTTAATTTTTAAGATTATATTTTAAATGATGATTTGATTTCAGAATTACACTGTTATCATTAAAAGAACTTGACAACATGAAAATTAATATATTTTTACCTTGAATATTAATATATCACTACAACATAAATGGGTACTAACTACACTATTTTAGCTGCATTTTCATTTTTACATTTAAAGAATTTAAATTTTAAAATTTAAATACATTTTTTATTTTACTAAATCTGTGTTTTAACTAAATTTGATCATAAAATGTCAGATCTTATTATTTCTCAATTGAATCTTGTTGAAAAGTATTAAATCGATACTTTTCGATTATATTCGGTTGTGAAATTACCTTCGTCGTCGCAGTTGCCACCACCATTGTTTGGTTCTTGTGATGAGTGCAAGTTAAAGAGAGAATGAAAAAGGCAAGTAAACCGTGGGAAAGCGACTGAGAGAAAGAGGGAAAGGATGAAGAGAGAAAAAAATGTTTTATATGAATATGGTTGTAATTTTAAAAATCTAAGAGGAGTAATTTGGTCATTATAAGTTTCATAACTATTCTATAAGATAAGGAATAGATAATACCAGGGGGAGAATTGGGTATAGCTGAAGGGGACTTTTTATCTATTTTCACGAACAGATATTATTGAAGAATTCTGATTCTTTATTGTATTATTAAACCAAACAAAGTTATAACAAATTGCATGGGAATAAAAGGGAAATAACATAGCTATTCCCCATACCAAACGTGCAGGTAATGTTTTACAGTTTAAATTTTTGTAACTTGCCCGGTAGTTTTTAAGCATGCTATTGAAGTTTGAATGATTAGTTTTACGTTGCTATTTTTTATAATACAAATTATGCATTATGCATTCTTGTGTTTGTATTTACATATTATATGTAAGGATTTATATTTGATGTAATGATAATGTATAATTTACATATACTATCAGTTTACTAAATGTGCCACCTTATTTATAAGGTAAAATAAATCACTTTTAAAGATTTACATTAAATATTAAAAAGTTTATAATAGTTAATTAAATAAAAAATAAATATTTTTACTTTTCTCTATCTCCCAACCATTCTTTTTTTTTGTCTCGTCTTTTCTATTCTTGTCAACTCGGTCATCATCTTCTTCTTTTCTTCTTCTATTAAAGTTAGGTTTTACAAAATTTTATAACCTTAAGAGCAATTTTTATATTTTTCTCTTATTCTTTAGAGATTAAGGAAACAAGATTCAAATAAATAAATCATATTAGCGGAATTTTGTTTAGTCCACAATTTTGCTTTTAAATAATAGGATTAAGTTCAAAATTGTTCTTTCTCTATTAGCATTAAGTTTTTTTCCCTTTGAATGCACTCATAAAACTCCAAATTTTTATCAAAACCAAAATTCTTTTGAGGCGTTACTTTACCATTTTAATAAAACCCAAAATGCTAATTAATTTAAACCTGAGATGTTAAATAAATCACATGCTTTTTGATATTTAAACCAAAATCATTGTTTATATGATATGTTATATAAATATTTTAATTTTTAATTAAACCCAATGTTTCAAGATTTTCAAGAAAATCAGTCATTTTTTTTACGAGATGCTACTAACCATTTTACAAGGGTTTCAAAATCAACTATTTGAGTGAAAGTGAATTTTTCTTTGTAACATTACGATAAAGGGCGGTGGGATATGGCTTATAGGAAAAGTATAATTTTTGGTTTAATCTTGTTAATAAAAGTTTGCTTATAAGATTTATATATTTAAATCTTATTTTCTCATTTTTTTTTGAAAGATATGTTTCCTCATATCTCTCTTATGGTTTCAAAAAAATAAGAAAAGAATCTAAAAGTTGCTGGTGAAGTTGTAGAATTTTGCAAAACTTAATTTTAATGGAAGAATAAAAGAAAAAGAAGATGATGGAGTTGGGGAGAGATAAAAGATGAAAACAAGAAAAAGAAGAATCAAGAGAGTTATGAAAGTGAAAATATTTTTTGATTTAATAAATCATTATAAACTTTTCAATATTTAATTTTAAGCCCATAAAGATTTTTTATTTTATCTCTTTAATAAGATGGCAAAATTAAGTTGATAGTGTATCGAAGCTATACATTATCAGTCTATCAAATATTAACCCTTATATATAAATATATGCGAGGATTGGGGGAGGTAAGGGATGTGGCTAAGGCGTTGGCTGTATGTATATAAATTTTCATACACAGATAATTTTAGGCTGTTCCATCAATTAGCACTTTGCTTTGTTCCCTAAATACTGTTTGTGATATCTTCATAATTTTTTTTTTACTGCTTAACATTTTCTTATTATCTCTTATTTGATTAAAGCTAAAGTGGAAATAGAGTGTGGCATGTCACTTTCAATGTTTTAGCATTGAAATATTTAATTAAAGCTAAGGGGTAATTTAAAGATAATGTTTTACTTAGTATATTGTTAGGTGACTTTGGTTTAGGTAATTTATCTAGAATGTTGAATGAAAAAAAATAATAAAGAAATGGTAAAACATTAAGGGGTTATATCACTGTTAACTTGTTTTGATAGTATGATCCAAATAAATACAACCTTGTAATTGATTTATGATTGGGTTAGTTCTTCAATTCATTGGACATCAATTGCCTTATCACTTTTGTTACATCCCGTATATTCCTGTGGATTATTACTCTGATTATAATATGGAGCCAGATAAAAATTCTGAGTTCCACAATAATGAGTGACTTAAATTTTGGATCTTTTGGCTCATTTTCTTCTCTCAAAGTCTTACATCAGAAGGGAGTAGCAAAGTTACTGGCATGTCTTGGAAATTAATATTTCTTAGTATCTCTTTTGCTAAATGTTTTTGGTGTTGGAATCTAATGTTCAATTCTTCATATTTTTTATTCTTTTTCCATTCATTTTCTCACTAAACATTTACTAAAAAATGATTATAATATAAAATAATTTGAAAAAAAATTTTATCATGCATATTGATCTCGATTATAAGATCATTTGGTGAAAGAGAGACAGATATGAAAGAAAGAAGAAAAAATAAAAATGAAAACTAAATAAAAGTTATTCTTCTTTTCAATATTATATTTTTCTTTTTTTTGTGTTTTTTCCATTTTAGATATTTTTCTCAAAAAGTCGATAATTTAGAATAATTCTTTTTGTTTAAAAAATCAAATATCAAAATTTGATAAATCAATTTATATTCTTCAAAATAAAATAATTAACACTCGAAGCGAAGCACTAAAACTGAAAAAAAAAAAATTCCCGCAGAATTATCTTTGGATACTTGTTTTTTTAAATCACGTGAAAGACCATGCATCAGAACCACATGATGAGGCGCCAACCCCTAGAAGCCCATGAGGAACAAGAGTTGGGCTTTGATCCCAGGACAGGGCGAAAATCCCTCCAGTTTAAGACTGGACCAAGCCCAATTGTAACCCAAAACCAGCCCCAACAATCCAACCTAAGATTTGCTGACCTTTCTATCTCTAACTCACTCGTTTCAAAAATTTTTTGACACGTGCTCGGTGGTTTTTTTCAAAAAAATCATAAAAAATGAGAAAGAACCTCCCCGCCCCGCGCGGACGAATCTCATTTCTCAGGTAGGATCAAAAAACCCAGGCCAAGGCACGATAAAATTCCCCAACGTTTCTCTCTCCCTCGCTCTCGCTCTGGCAGAAATGGAGGCATTATTGGCGAGTTACGTAGAGAACAGCCTGAACAATTACATGGGAAGAAACGCTATCTTTCTCTGCGAACGCCTCTACGCTGAGTTTCCTTCCGAGGTTAAAATACCGTCTCTAATTTAATTAATCAAATTAATTTCGTTAGTTATCCTACTTGATTTAAGTGATCGAATTTTCTAGGGCTTGAAAGCTTGAAATATTTTTGTTAATGTAGGTGAATTTACAATTATTGGCCAGATGTTACTTGAATAACAATCAAGCTCATTCTGCATATCATATTCTAAAAGGTATTACTTTCTTAACGTATTCGTTCCTCCTTTGAATGTTTTTTTTTTCCCCTTTTTTCTTCGCAGTAGGGAATGATGCTGTTTTTTTTTTTTCTTTTTTTGTTTTGATTGATGTTTGTGTTTGTTCGTCCTATGTTTTGAAGGTATGCAAATGGCTCAGTCTCGCTACTTGTTTGCGCTCGCCTGCTTAGAGATGGATCTCTTTGGTGAAGCCGAAGCTGCGTTGCTGCCTATTGAAGAGCTTAGTGCTGAGGTATGTGTTCGCGTTTTGGTAGTGGAATGGTCATAATTATGAAAAAGTTGGTTTGGGGGCTTTGCTACCTGGATGTTCATCAAAATTTCATGCTCACCATTGTTGTTACATTTATGCAGGTTTCAAATGGTGCGGCTGTGCAATATCTTCTTGGCATTATATACTGGTTTCTGCCACTTGCTTTTAGGGTTTCATTGTTGGACTGTTTCTTTTCATTTTTCCAAGCTTTGTAATGCTATGCTAGCGCGTAGGATTCAATGTGGTGGAATCCTTCAGTAGGTTACTTGCTTTATTCATACAATTTTTGGTTGGAATGTAACCCTGAATTTTTTATAGTTTCTTCTAAGGAAATTCAGATGTTCATCTCTTTTTCCACCTAATTAGTCTGGGAAACTTTGAAAAATAATTTGATGGATCCAAAATTTTACTTTACTTAAACCAGCTGCTTTGGCTTTTAATTGAGTTAGCATTCCTGACTAATCCACTAATACTAAATGCCCAGCAAGTTTGTGTGCTTGCCAAGTTTAGCCATAACCAACGCTTAGTGTAGACAATTTTTACTTTGCATAACTATGGACATTTGCCAGAAAGGCTGAGTCTAAGCTGTTTGAAAGAGGCAGGGTATTTTGTGCAGGATTGGCGTAGAGTACTATGTTATAGCTTCCTTTGTGTTTTAGCTGGATGTTACTTGAGCTGGATAGGTATATACTCTATTTGTCTTTCTCTCCCTTCACTCCCATATCTTTATTCTGGTGTTTTGCCACAGGGACACTGATAGGATGAAAAGTTCAGTTGAACACTTTAGAAAGGCTTTGTCAGTTGATCCATTATTTTGGGCAGCATATGAGGAACTGTGTATACTAGGTCAGTATAAAGGGATTTTTATTGAGGTTAAGTGAAAAATATTATGTAATGTTAAGCTCTGGCATTCTTTCTATTCTCCTTTAATATATGCAAAATTTCTCTTATAAGCATAGAAAAAAAATAAATACCTTTGAAAAGTTTTGTTGGGAGAATAAACAAAGAATTGGTATGATTGGACCTGTTGAATGGTTCATATTTTTCTTATATTACATTCAATGTTGCATGAGTCTTCTGGACTCTTGTACATACACAAATGGCTAACAATAGGGTTTCTAGAATATTATAACTTTATAAAGCGAATACTTACACAATTTATATTTATAGATGAGTGGGCTATGGATGTTTGTGGTAATACAATAAAGAATAAATGTATTGGTAAGAGAGCTTAGGAAATGTAATAAAATGAAAGTCGAGAGAGAGTGCTCAATGGTTTTGTTGTGTGCAGTGGAGATTTATTTTTGAAATGTAAGAAGTTAGACACTGTTGATTATTTTTACTCCAAAGAAACCTAATTCAAATAGGGGAGTGATTTCCAGCACACCGATTAAGATTATATTCCATTTCTTGGTTTTTCTTTTGTACTTGTTGCTTCCTTTTTCCTGAATGTCACCTGAACAGTTCCTGCTGAACTTTTATAAGATTGGGTATGATCACATGTAATGTACAAAGTCTGCATAGTGTTACAATTGATGTAATGCTACTTTTTTGAGTCATAGGCATGAATATGCGCAATTACCAATTAGCAAATTGTTGCCAAGGCTTAGATATAGTTATTTCAGGTGAGGCAGAGGAAGCTACTATTTATTTTGGTGATGCAGCTGTTCATTATGTTCAAGAGCATTATTTAGGTAATGCATCTAGTTTTTTGCAAATAGCCGGTGTGGATCAAAGCTTGGATTCTTCTCAGACCTTTGGCTTAGAAGATTTGAGTCTGCGCCGTTCACAGCAAATGGAAGGGAACAACATCAAAGATATATGTCATAATAATCATGGGCGATCTCTTTTAACGGGACCAGCTGGGCAAATAACAAACAGCTGTTGCAAGATATCAGTTCTTAATACTCCTTCTCCCTTGCTCACACAAGTAAGTCATTTTTGTGTAATTAGATAGGAAGAGTCTATTTTAATTTGTGTGAATACTTATTTCATCTCCCTGTACAAGCTGTGACTTTTTGAATATGTAAATTTGCTTTGTTTAATTTATTGCCTCCTTTTGTGTTGTTCTATCTGAGGAGTATTTTTTGGGCAAGCAACTATATCATGGTCTACTCTATTCAACTTAGATGACATGGCAATATTCAGATTTGTGGACTACTTTTTAGATTGAATTCCTTAGTTGTCAGAGTTATGGCACATGCTTTGAGGCATTAATTATTCAACTGCAATTCTAGATTTTGTCATTGTATGTCACAGCATCATTGTGAATGCTTCTGAAGCATGCGGATTATTTTCAGTGTACTCATAACCATAATTTTCAAATGAGACATAGTAAGTAAAAAGAAAAACATTTTAAAACGACTTTAGAAATCTTGGGTAGAGAAATTAGATTGTAGAAAGCATTTATCAGTTACAAATGGGTGAAGCTCTGGCTTATTCAAACATGAAAAGATTTAGTTACCAAAATTGTGATGCGTTTATTACCTTGGAAGCAAGTATAGTTATTGATAGCCGATGAATGAGTAACAGTAGCTGGTCGATTAGGCTGCTTAGACTTACACTGCTTTAAAATTTCCATATATTTTAAACATTATGTTTCTCATTAGAAGCAGAATTGTGTATTTTTGTTTATTTGTGTGCCGTTACATTTCAGCATTCAAAGATCCCTCGTTGAATGCTGTAAATATGCTCCTTCACCAGTCCCTACTTTTGTGTTATTTCTTCATGATTACCGTTCCATCACTTCTGAATGAAGTTTTATTCTAATGTTATCCTTCTGGTTTGTGTTTCTAAGTTTTTATTTTATGCTCTTAAGCTATCAGATATGGCTCCAGCACCTCCAATTAGAGACACACAACGTCCTCAAAGTGAAGGCTTTCTAAGATCTAGTACACAAGCTCAAAGAAAATTAGTTCATGTAAATGAATCAGCACAGGTGGTATTTACACATTTATGTCGTTGTTCTTACCCTCTTTACGTTTAATAGTAATTGTCGTATTTTCGTTTGCCAAACACACAGATATACATACTTTGCTATTAATGTACACTTCTTTCATTTTTCAAGAGGAGTCGCCTCACTCCTTCTATGTTGCATCAAGAACATTGCATGTAATGCAAGTTGTGTTGGTAATATTTGAAGTATAATGTTACAAAGTAATCTGATAAACTTTATTACTACATGCCTTTGGTTGATGGAGAAATCCCTAAAAAGCTCATGAAGAATAAAAACTAGATGCCTAATATTGCCCTTAACATCAAAGAGTCACCTTCCCCTTCTGCCACAGGTAGAGGATTGCCCTTTAAACATCAATACCTTGTTGAAAAGTAGTGGCCAACCTTCAA
>NW_018397267.1:6823986-6855924 GCF_002168275.2 Theobroma umbraticum | reverse complement strand
CGACGAGGCCGATCGGCACAACCGACGGTTGCGGTCGGTTGGACGGTTCCAACCGACCGTTGCTCACCCCTAATAATTGCCAGACTTGGGTCAATGTAGCAAGGACAACTTTGGAACAAGATTACAGCTAGAAGCTATGTTACTACTGAATTGTGCATTTTGTGCTCAGAAATGTTGCACTCACATGCTTTACTTTGTTGTCAATGGGCTGCAATGTAAACCCAAAACAGGAAAAAATATGTGACTACTAAAGTCTTGTTTCATTATTTTTTGTCCATTGACAACTGTTTTTAAATTGTTTTGCAGAGGAGTGAAGAAGCTTTGGAGATGATGGAAAAAGCTATTGTCATTGACAACAAAAATCCACTTCCAAAGTACAACAAAGCAAAAATGCTGGTGACACTTGGAAAATTGAATGAAGCTTTGGAAATTTTGGAGGAACTCAAAGAGTGTACACCTCATGAAAGTAGCATCTATGCATTGATAGGTGAAATTTATAAACAACATAAAAAGTATGACAAGGCAATGCTTCATTTTGGAATCGCTTTGGACTTAAAACCGAGTACATTGGATGTTGCTAAAATAGAGGTAATAGTCATCACCCTTTGCTTTCTTAGACGTTAATGTGGCTTATTCTATAGTACAGCTTTTCATTTCCTCTTTAAGATGAGACTACCACATTAATTTGCAGTAACGGTTGTTCTGGAGATAACTCTAATGATTGCTTTTCCTTTTTCATCTACAATGTGCATAGCAATGCAAATTATACCAACCATTTTTCCAAAATTAATCAATCTATTACTGTTTAAAGAATGTATATATTTAATAGCCACAGCACATCGCATGTTAGGTTTCTATTCATCTTCTGGTTTTTGTCCAACCATATTGCAGAAGGTTTCTAGTCACCAGAAATAAAATATTGTACATGTTATGAAAGAGGTACCTAGTTGTCTAAAATGATAATTCTTCTAATCTCTTTAGTTTCATAGCTCCAACTTTTTATTTCTTGAGCTCATCAGATCCACTTTTGGCCAAATGAGCAAAAATCCTATCAAGTTCTTAAGTAGTTATGAAGTATAGTTTCTTAATGCTTTGTGTAACCCACAGCTTTGTTAATGGGTTGCTACCCTTTTGGTTCCTTTTAGTGATTTTTTTCTATATATATAAAATTTATGCAGTTATGGACGAATGAAGTATGATTGCTTTTCTAATTCTATTATGTTGTGAGCATATCATTCTTCCAAAAAGGTGCACGAAGAGTAATCATGTCGCTTGCTCCTTTGTTGAATCCTTTTGGTCAACTACCATGGTCTTTTCTTGGAAAGATGAGACTTCAAGGGCTTTTTTGCATTTGTTATGATCCTATACGTGGTTGTCTGATTTGTGCCTTGCACAGCAGTTGACGTCTATGGCTGAAATTGGGTTTTCATAAACTTGAATTTGGAAAAGAGACACTGAGTCGTCTTAATAAGGAGCAACTTTCTTACAGTAATAACATTTTGACAATCATTTCTAAAGAATCAATCATATCATGTGGTCCCTTCTGGGACAGTATACTGCACTCAAAGAACACGTACTGATATCAATTGGCATGATATTACTATCACAACTAAAGATAAGTGGTGTTCTGTTTCTAACAAGCTGTCTAATTGTTATCCATGGGCAGGCCGCCATTGAAAAGTTAATTATACCAGATGAAATAGAAGATGACTTTTAGCACTTGCCAGCTGCAATATAGTAAATGTGAACAGAGAGACTTAGAGTGAAATTTTTGGGTGCAAAAAGCCCCTGGTATCTGAGGTACTTACTTGGCTTGCCTGCGACTTACGCTAGAAGAAGTTGGTAGAAGGTCCAGAAGATTTGTAACCTTTAGGTTCTTCACTGCTTTAGATGCACCTTTGGACAAGCTTGCAGCTTCTTACTAGTCCCAAACTGATTAGGATGTAAGTGTTAAAATACCAATTTGTGCTCAAGCTTACTAGCGGAATAAACCTCTGGCATTTACTTGAATAGTCGTTTAATATTTCATGCCTAGAATGAACTTTTTGTATTTATTAATAGTGTTTAGTTTGTTAGTCAATATCAGCTTAATCCAATGCGGTTTGTTGGCACCTAATACACCCAATTCTAGCAGTTTAAATTCTAAATGCATAGAATTTTGTCAGCTCTCTTCTCCCATTTTCCTTCATATATTACTGTCAAAACTAATAGACTATGGGATTGTTGGCCCTAGATTCTGTTTAGTTAGGAAATATTTTTCAATTGTTTTGACATAAGTAAATTGTTAATATGGAATTGACTAGTATCTCATGAGTTAAAACTGTTTATTCTTTACTGATTCAAGTTCTGCAGCACCTCAACTAATGCGTGTCATACGTGCCTCCTATATCAAGGTATGATTAGAAGAGCTTCTCTCACTTCCTCCCCCTCCGCCCAAATATATAAAAGAAAATGGAAAACGGATTGAGAATAATATTATTATGACCTCCAAGGTTTCAAATTTTAACTTGGTAAGAACTGTATGTCTATATCTCCAAGTATTTTTAGCAGATATTAATTTTATTGTTTGCTAAACATACAAAGATTGTGTTTGTGATTAAATGGGAAGTCAACAATCTGGTGATTTCTGTCTGTATGAAACTGTGTATGTGAGCATTTTTAATACCCCTAAATTCATCTTCAACATGATGCTTTAATTCTTCCCGATGAGCAGTTTTACGCTCACTGCAAAGAAACAGTCCGGTGGAATTCCATTCTCATCAGGGAACACATGCTTCTTGGGTGAGCAGTGTAATTTCTAATAATTATCCAAAACACTAATAGGCAAGCAAAGCTGAATTTATTCATAATCAAATTACAAAATGTGGTGATCGGGCATTTATATTGTGATGTCAAGTTACATGTCATTCTTGAGCAACCTTATATCATGCATGTGGTCGTAATTATTACTCCTATCTGTTATCCTATTCATGCTGCCTCTTGTGAGAAAGCATGTGAAAGTCGAAAACAAAGCAAAAAATAATTCCAGACCATTCATTTACACTGTACAAAATTGTGTACAATGAGTAATCTTATCAATTCATATACTAATTAGACTATCCTATTATAAATCTATTCATTATGAGCAAAAATGAACAAAATGTATACTTGTTTATAATATTCATTATATTACAGATTAAATATCTGAAATTTATTAGCTAAAAAGTAATTTTTTATATTTAAAATCCTAAATCTAAAAAAAAATTTAAATATTTAATTTATTAATTAATGTATGATTCTTTATTTAAAGAGTAAGATTAGAATTTTTTCTTTAAAAATAAAAAGTAGTAAAATACAAAAACAACCTTACAATATTCGTACAATGTTGATGATACGAAAGAAAGAAAATGGTGCAACCAATTCTCCCACGTTTTTTTGTCAATTCTTTAATTGACGATACAACAGAAATAATGGAACTCAAAGGGAAAATTGTATTGTTGGCCCTCTTTTATTGTATTTTCTTGTCGAAGACGAACTTTGCTTTGTTAAAAAAGCTGTGGCTTTGCCTTTGTTTATAGGCTAAGGAAACTCCAAGGGCGTTGAAAGTCATGGGATGGTTGAAATTCCAAGGCGACAGCGTTGGATTTTTATAATCCCTTTCTCAATAATACCCTTTCTACTTTTTTATAACATCGTTTCATTCGCTAAAGTTGAAGTTGTACATATACCAAAAGTAGGGGGATACTAATGGAACCCGAAATATCATGCAGCCGCCTGCCTCCTGCCTTCGCTTCAACATTGGCTTTTTTTTTTAAATTGCGCAGGCCACGGAGACCTGGGGCTCTTTGCAGCTTTCACTCATTCATCTTTTTGAAGTATAATGAAACTTTTTCAACCCATTATGGTTTCTTCGGCCAACTATAAAAGGTAACAATTTGGTAAAATGTGAACAACATGTGATATTTTATCATGTCGTTGATTGGGTTATGAATAAAAAATTAATAATCATTGATGATATGAAGTTAATATGTGTGTAAATAAACACAAGCTACAAAATATAAATGATTTATATATACTGTAATAGTTAATCTATAAATTAATAATAAAAAAAAAAGAATGATCCGTAGCTCTTGCAATTTAACTATATATATAAATACACAAATTTCTAATATATATATATATATAAGTCCAACAATATTGTAGTTAAGTAAAAGAGATGTGGTAGCAATATGATGTTTCTCCAATTTCCTTCATTTAGATGTGTTTGTTGATTAATTCTCTTTTCGTGCATTGAATAACTCTTTTTAAAGATTAAAATTAGTAGGTGTTTTCCTAATATTCACCTTAATTTTAGTAAACTAAACCATGGCAGTATATATAAATATAATTAGGGTTTAAATCTCATCAATTACTTTCTTTAATCAATACTTTTCAATATATATATATCATCATCATGTTTTTAGGATTCTATTATCATTAATTATGGATACTATAGATGTCAAAAATAGTAGCTGATGAATGGAAAAATGTTAGTAGTAAAATAAAATGTGATGCAAAGAAGCCAAACCAGGATTTGATGGTACTTACTAGTAATTATTAGTAATTGCCAAATCAATTATTACTAGAGTTTGCTATCCTTTGCTTGGTTAAGTTACAGGTAGAATTAATTCCTTACACTATATAATTGTTCAACAATTTTATTTATTTATTTATTTATTTTAAAAAAGAAAAATCATTGTCTTTTGAGTTGAAATGGTTTCAAACCTTGTCTTCAAAACGGTGGTCTAACAGCTAGATGGCACTTTCATCATCCCAAGCTCACATGAGCTTGAGCCCACCTAATCACCACCAACCAAAAATGATTGAAGCAAGCAACATGGCCAAGGAAAGGAAAAATACTTAAACCACTAAATTAACCCAAACCATCCGTGCATCCATAGGATATTTTAGTGCCGTATTTGAAGCACAAATTACCTTTAAGCAAACGTATCCTTTCCCTTGTCTTCACAACCCTTCTCTTCCCCTTTATATACCCTTCCTCTCCCTCTCTCCCTCTAACCCAAACAAATAATTTCCTCTTCTCTCTTCCTCTCC
Source organism: Theobroma umbraticum (assembly GCF_002168275.2). NCBI lineage: Eukaryota > Viridiplantae > Streptophyta > Magnoliopsida > Malvales > Malvaceae > Theobroma > Theobroma umbraticum. Next base: position 6,850,851 of record NW_018397267.1, on the reverse strand, counting down.
CTTCACTCTCTCTCAATCTCTCTCAACCCACAATTGAAAAGGCAAAAATACTAGTAAAAGAAAAGGCCAAAATGGAACAAAATCTTCCAGTGATAGCCAAAAGAGTATGGAGCATAGTAAGGGCAGTTCTCTTCATGATGAGAAAAGGCATATCAAAGAGAAAGCTCATGGTTGATCTCAACATGATGCTCAAACGTGGCAAAATCGCTAGCGCCAAAGCCTTCGGCAACCTCATGTTCCACCACCACCACAACCACAGCAACCACCACAAAGACCGCCACATCTCATCCTTCATGGCGGCAGCCCAGGAGTACGAGTTCAGCTGCAGCAACACCCCCAACTACATCTTCCCTTTCAACCTCGCCACCAAGAAGAAAAGCGGCATTAACAACTACTATCACCATTTCTTCGCCTGCACCCACGCGCCTCCCACTCACGACGACGACGTCGCGACGGTGAACGCTGTTAAGGTTGTGTTGGAGATGTTCAACAACAATGACAGCAACATGGTGGTGGAGGCCTCCCCTATGTTACCAGGGTTCGGGCAAACTCCATTGGCCAGGCAACTTAGGATAACGGACTCTCCTTTTCCTTTGAGAGATGTCGACGAAGACAATGGCTACGTAGACAAGGCTGCCGAGGATTTCATAAACAGGTTTTACAAGGATTTGAAGCAGCAAAATAAGAGAATGGCTGAGTTATAAGTGAACTTTTGTTGGTGCATGTCCATGTTTTAAGTTTATGGTTAATTACTTTGGGGTTTTAATTTTGTTGTTGATATAACAAATAAAAGAAAACTATAAGAAAAAAAGAAATGCAATTTTCAGTTTATTTTCCCTTTTTTTTTTGTTTTGATCTTATGTTAAAAACAGTGTATGTTTATCATGAAAAATCAATGTAATATCACTGAGGGGGACTGTACACTACAGGGAATTTGAAGCTTAATTAATTAATTAGCCCTTTCAAGTATATCCTTTTTTTATTTCTTTTTAAATTTTGTTTGACTATACAATGCAAATGATGAACAAAATTCTGAGCCAAATTAAAATCCTTCAAGATTAAGTTATAAACATGTTTAAGTATGATTTTCTGCGGCTTTCTGAATATATAAATCTTTTTTCATTTTGTAGTTACAAGCTTTTATTTTTCTTTGTCTTGGGGTTTGGTGCTTTTAACCTAAATTTTGAGTTTGGGGTAGATATATGGGTTGCAGGCAAGATCTAATAAATTACAACGTTCAATTTGGTGACATTTCATTGTATTGGTTTGTATTTATTTAATTATTTTCCCAGGAAGGAGACGAAAGAAGAAGTGAATGGTTGGGAATTCCATGAAACCTTGATTAAATATGGAAACTGCATCGCTTTTACAGCCTGATCAAATCACTACCACTTTGGTTTTAATGTCCTGATGTGATTCCACTAAGCTAAAGCAAACTTAGAGCTGTACCCTCTTCCATATTCAACTTTTTCCCCCAATTACTTTTGCTTTTTCAGTTTTCTTCTTTTCAGTATCTTATTTTCAAAAGTTTTGTGACCAACAACAAACCACAATTGGGTTTAGCCTTGTTTTGCTTTGCCAATTATTGAATTACAATTGGTAGTGGTTGGCAATAAAGTTTGTTAAAGCACACACCAAAAATAATGGAAAAGAAAACAAATAATCAAGGGGCAAAAAAGAGAAAAAAAAAAAAGGTGTGGGGAAGATTAAAGTTCAAAGGGTGCTGTTCAACTAAAGTATAATCCAGCCACCTCGTGAATCAAATCCAATTTTTCAATAGATTTCGACTAAATCCTTTTATTATGTTATATAAAAAAAGGGGTTTATTGGCTAATGAGCGGGGAGATCACATAAGCTATGTCCTAAGTTTTTCTCCATGAAACTCATGAAATTTAAAAGTTAAATCCTTTGTATGATAAACATACAAATTAGGTCACGTATGTGTGTATACATATAAATATGTATTGTATCTTAATTTTGTAAAATTATTAATGTAACATATATATGCGCTATATATAATAAATTTAAAATTTTGAAAAACTTGAATTGTTTTGCAACTTGTTCAGCTCTTAAATACTAAAATTCTTAATGCAACTCAATTTCTGTATTAATCCCCTTGAGAGCTTGTTGGATAATAAATAATTAGAGGAGTTTTTTTAGTTTAATTTTAAATAGCATGAGGTTTGAAGGAGTATTATAAGCAAAGGAAAAAAGCTAACCCTTGCAATAGTTTTCACTTGAGAATGTGCTTATAAGCTGGCACACAAGAGAAAAGTTAAGTTGGACTAACTCCACTTGACTTTATTTTACGTACAATTAATGCAAAAAAAATCCTGTTTTGAATATCCAACCATAACAGACAACCTAAGCTTGAAGAAGAAAAATGCAAAGCAAGTAATTTATATTTAAGCCGCAATTGATACCGCTGTTACTATATCTATAATATATACTATATACATTTGTTATTGGAGCTGCTATTATGGATTTCCAGTTTTTATTTATTTTTTTAGAAAAAAAAAAAAGAACCTACAATCAAACTCACTCTCTGTATATATTTTTACCATATTGTGGACCTACGTGGATTAGGTTTGACACAGAATCACAGATGAAACTGGCATATGCATGGCTAAATGTCTATAGGAAACTGACCTATCGCTTGTGAAGAAAAGGAGAAAGAAAAAATGTCTATTCTGGTAAACAAATCTTATTTGCATGTGCCATATTTAATGAGAATTGCATGCATGCATGCTCCTATCCTATGTAATTACTATTAATTTCATCAACATATATACTTCCAACTCCTTCCCCATCACACATTCTTACTTACTTTTTTTTTTTTTATCTTTTTGTAAGAATTTATAAGATCAGTAAAAAGTAAAAAAAATAAAAAGTCGTTCGTAGAAAATAATGAAAACGACGGAAAACTAATAGAGAAAATCATGAGCTGTGGTACTTTGTAATTACTTGCGGGGAAGATCTTTGATGTTGGTAAGCCTGGTGGGCAAGATCTATATATTTCCAGACCTTTATTTAAAAAAAAACTTTATTAATTTGCATGGAAATTGGAAATTGATGGTGGCGCTCTCAAACTCTTATGAGAGGCCAAAAGTTTTAGGTAATGTGTTAGGTGAAACGTGGGCCAGTATGGCAATTTGCGGGACAGATGTCTCGTTTTGAACTTACTTTCGCCTTTCTTTTTAACATGCCTGCTTGACGTGTAGTTTTCACTTCACGTATTTGCCTTATGAGGGTGGTATAGGGCTTTCATTTTGTTCTCCAATGTGTCAAAATCGTTACATTGAGTATAATTGAGTAATTAAAATTAATACCAATTATATGTACTATTTGATAGCTACACAAATTGCTTTGATTTTCTGTCGTTTTTCAAAAAAGCAAAAAAAAAAAAAAAGCCTTGTATACATGCAATACTTAATTACTATTTGTTTTTATTTCCAAATGATAAAAAGGAAGTACTTAAAGTTGATAATTTAGTAGAAGCTAAATTTATTTGCGAACATAAAGAAAAGAAACATTCAAATCCATTAATAATTATATTCGAGACATTATCTGTTTTTTTTTTTGTGTGCATTATTTTCAATTAATATACTTAAAAAGGACTTCCAAATGATAAGTCATGGAGCTCCATTTATCTTGTCTTGATGTTACAAAGTCAATATGATAATTCAAGCTTATTTGATGATTGATGTAGATATTTAATATTCGGGCCCATTCATTTATCACAATGTTGAATCAAACTCTGCAGAAATGTGAGTGAATGGCTGGCAAATTTATAAAAAAATAATGTTTAGATTCAAGTCGAGATATGTTATTAATTAACAATTTAATTAAAAGAAAATTACAATTCAATTGTTGCACTCCTCCTCATTTTTAATATGTCGACACTTGATACTTAAATCTCTCGTTGGGATTTCTGTTTAAGAATTTTTGTCTTGTTTTACTTGGAAGTAGTGCACTAGTCAAAATCATCCCGGCAAGTACCCAAACGAAGCAAAACCTTTGACAAAAATTACTATGTAAAGTAATCTACTTTATACATATGAAATTAATTTTACTTCTTTTATTATCACTTCCTGTGGTTTAGTCACCAGTTCTTTGTTCTCTACCGTGGGTCTAATTATTTTATATTTTTAGCAATTTATGTCAACCTAATTAAGAGCCAGGGTTATTCTTCTGTCTCCTAATAAAATAAAAACCAAAATTTAGAATCATAAGAAGGCGTGATTTTTCAAACTTAAGATCTTGAGGCATACTTTGATTTAGAAATTTCAACTCTAAAATATACTCCAATTCATGTATACATCCGACCTTAATTGAAATTGCGACATTCAACGCGTGCTTATTGTTTCAATCAAAGTATAATTGATATTGAGTTATCAATTCGATGACTTTTCGTATTTATAAATAACAATTATATCATTATAAAATTAGATTGAGGAAAATACTAATAATGGAGTTTAACGTTTCAATTAAACATATAAATAAAAAATTTAATTCGTGTTGCGAGGATAATTTGATGGTTAGAATACAATATCTTAATTTGAAAATGTCAAATTCATATTAAAAAAATATCTGATTTATAAATAAAAAAGAAATACATTTTTTAATTTAGATATTTCAAGCTCCATGAATTTTTTAACATGTACATAGCAGACAAGACATCTCTTGACCATGTTAGTAGAAACGACTGTACTATATATAAATCCCGCAAAGTAATGTGAGAGGACATATAAAAAGAACCCCGATATAATTTTTTTTTTTTGTTCTTTCATTTGAATTTCACAAATTCGTGTAATAAGCCATGCCGATGTGCATTTTTATGTTTGGAGCTTGGTATGATATGCTAAAAAGAGTGTTACTTTTTATAGATTATCATTAAAGAAAAGATGAAACCGATATCATTGGCCTTGGAGAGCTTAATAGAATTGAAACAAGGTGCCTTATGCTGGGTAGATTGCTTCCAAAAACCATGAGCTTGGAAGTATCCAAGAAGCAGGTACTTTGGGAAAGTGGCAAAAAGGAGAGGCTTTGTGAAAAGTTCAATTTCTTTCATGCCAAGCTTTCTCTACCAAGTCCAATATCTCTCCCACTAGCAAAAGTAGAACTCCTATTATAATAATTCAAGCACGCTCTCTCACTTCTATTCCATCTCCCATGTATGATGAGTATATGGCCATGCATGCATGCATGCATACATAATATATGCCACTTCACATCAATGCTCATCATCATCTAGCCAAATAATTGTTTATTAACGTGTCCCTCATGATTTTCAAGAACAAACAAAAAAACTTGTCCCTCTTGACAAACTATAATACAGAATATGACGCTGTCGACACAGGTTATAATAGTATTCCAAATAATGTTAATGATATTATATTTTAATGCAAACCACGCGATTAAGACATATAGTATTGTTTTAATTAAAAAAACATTTACTGGCAAAATCAATATTGTAGATTAAAATGTGATGTTTATATCATGAAACACAGCTTTTCACAATTTGTACTGGGAATTAGGTTTTTCAACAAAGTGTTTAGAATAGTGCAAGTGTGCATCTTTGTTAGATATTAGCTCTAACAAAAAAGTTTTTAAGTCCCGAAAACGACCGAAAAGAAAAGAGTGGGTGAAAGGCTGCCGGTGCTCAATTATTGAACTCCACACTCCTTCACTAATAATCTCACTCCTCTCTCTTTTAAGGCAATGGAGCTTTTTGAATATTCCAGGATATCAGTCTCTGAAAGATAAAGCAATAATTTAAATCCATTCAATTTTTGACATTTGGAATTGTACTGTATTTAAAGAAACCAATCAAAGACGTGGACCATCAAGAGTCAGACCATGCTACGCGTATCATTTCTAATTACAAAGAAGAAACTATAATTTTCCTTGGGTCACTTTTATAATTGTGTGTTACAAAAGAAAAAAAAAAGTTACTACTTTATAAATCTACCATATATATAAGGTCAATAAAGATTCGACAAGATTCATTCAATCTTCAAATTTTTGGACTAATATATCATCAGATTAAATTATATAGTTTTGCTTAATGTTTGGATATATTATTTTAGTTGCCAAAGAGGAAATTTGATCAATTCCTATTTGTCAAATTATTGGGAGGCAGACAAAGAATGACAAGAAAAAGATGTTGTGCCTTCCCCTTTTGTCTCAACATTGTATATTTTTTGTTTTGGGAAAATGGTATGCTTTAGAGTTCATAGATGCTTTTTTGGCCACTTTAAAATGGCTTTACTGTTATAAAGCTATAATTTTTCGGAGTCCAAAACTAGTGCTCATCCACTTTGAATTAAAATAAGGACAGTTGTCTTTGGCTAAACCTAAGAGATGTTGGGATCAAAGGCGGCAACTCGGAACCCCAGTTTGTAAACTTAGCCTAGATGAATAATTAAATATAATTAGTAATTGTTGGGATTTAGAAGGCCTGCCATTTGCTCTAGGTAATCCTTTCTCCAGCCCCAAGAAGAGACTAAAGACTTGTTTAGAATTTTAAATCCAATGTTGTCTAAGAATAATTAGAATCCTTAATGCTTAAGGTGACCAAAAAGATTTAAACTTGACTTTAGAGAGAGAGAGAGAGAGAGAGAGAGAGAAAAGTAGTAAATTAACTTGATTTTAGAGAGACAGTTGTTGTCGTAAATTTTAACAAAATATGTATTTTTCTTTTGGCATAATGTTTCAAATAGTCCCTAAACTAATAAAGAAAATTTAAATAAATATTTTTTATTGTATTCAATCAAACTCATTTATTTTTATTTTTGATTAAATAAATTCTTATGATTAATATAGTTAATTAATTATAATTAGTCAAGATATTGTTTATCATTTCATTCTTAAATAATGCTGACGTAGCATTAATGTGGAATGTGAAAAAAGGTCATAAGATCATGTCATCATTTATTATGATATAAAATGTTAAGTAGCATTTTAACTTTAAATAAAAGTAAAATAATTTATTTGACTAAAAATAAAAACATATGAATTTCATTGAACTTAATAAAAAAATAATTTTTTTTTGAAATTAGCTAAACATTATTTATTTCATTTGTTGAAGGACTTAATAATAAAAGTCAAAGTTCCCAATTGACCATAATTGAAGACTAATAATTTGGTTATAAAAGATATAGTTTTATGTTTTGCAAATTTATTGAAAAAATGTCAGGGCAAATTATTAATGGGATAATCCAAATCATCAAACCTCCACAAATTAGAGGTGGGAATTCCAATAAGGAACACAATAAAGGACAAAAAAAAGGCTAACAATGATGTGTTGCATTGTAGAAGATTTGTGCTCCACTCCCAAATGCTTAGTGATAGAGAGCAAGCTCCACCATAAAGATGCAAAATAATCATCAGCTACTTTAATTTTAGAAATTACTAATAGCCAAAACTTTAATTATTTGTCCTTTTCTCTAAATTTTAATTTGGAATCCTTATCTATTTTTCATTTCAAGTGTATATCAAAACATTATATATCTTTAGCCTTTAAGGAAAGACAAAAATATCAAAAGATACAATTGACAAGAGATTTATGGATTGCCAACCATTTGTCGTTTATTCTTGTGGGGATCAAATAATTAATGTCCATAATAACCGTATCCTAGCAATATTACATTTGATGAGATTCTAATCTTACCTATATGGTGGTGTATTATCCAATAAGACAAAAATATGTAGATTGCTTGATGAGCAGTTGAAGGGTTTTTTTTTTTTTTTTCCCTTTGGTTCCCTTTCAATCAAATAATCAAAAGCCATGATATAGCATTAGCATCAAGCACAACCCTTAAAATCTAGATTAGCATTACGATTGCAATTAAAAATTATAGTGTAAATTTCACATTAGGTTTGTGGTCAACTTCAGCAATTATATGATAAAATGTAGCTTCAATTTCAATAATAATAATTATAAAGTTTAGAATTTGTATAAAATATAAACACGTTATTAAAATCCTCTCAATTATACACACACACACACATATATATTTATATATTCAAAAAATAAGAGATGTCTTAATAAGTTAGAATATGAGATTTTAATTTAAATATTACAAGTTTAAATGTTAAGATGTATAAAATGAAATTTATGAATTAGAATATAAATATTTCTCATTTTGTATTAACAAATTATGTGTATGGGACACGTCTTTGTAAATTATTGAAATGTAAATCTTCTTTGTAAACTATGATTTTAACGCGTGCACATTTAACTTTAATAAATATATAAAAATTATTCGTACAAAGAAAAAGAGAGAGCTCAAAGAAAGAAGCCGGTGTAGTTAGATGTGGCATGAACTATTGCATTGAAAGGACATATATATAAGCAAAGCAGGTGGAGCATGCGAGAAATGTAGTTGGCTTTTAGCTTGTTAAATGAAATTGCAACTATGTGCATGTAAAATGTAGCTTTATGTAACGCGGGGTGAGGGGGATGTGGACATGCACTCATGGAAGTCGTGATTTGGCTCAAAAGGGAGGGCTAGGTATTCAGTTAACCAATTCATTTAGGCGCATGCAAAACACGTATAAATCGTGCGCCAAATAATTAACCAACTCCATATTCCCCTGATCATGTTTGTGGATTCTTTCATAAGCACAATCAAGTCAAGGTTCCTGATGAAAGTCTCGTCACTAGTGACAGCTAGTTTAGTGCAGCATAATATGGTTGAAGTTTAAGCATCAAATCAAAAATAAGGATTGAGGGGAGAGAGGGAAGATTTCCATTGTGCCTAATTTCAGGTATATATAACAAATCTTCCAAATCATTCCACTTTGGAAGGATTTTTATTTTATTATATATTTTTGTTTTAATGATAACTGAAATGGGTCCTGTGTTTTGAACCTCTCCGAACCCCTTATTTTTCATTCAAAAGATTGTATTACTCTCAACCTAAACTTGGACTTGGACTTAAAGTCCTCTCCAGCTGACCATAACGGCTCATGCCATAAACTGACGCTCGACTCCAAAGAGGAGAAGTAAGCTACTATATATGACAAAATGAAACATCCTTCTTTTACCCTTTTTTCAGTTACTAGAAGGTAAACTTAGGAGTTAGGATATCCTATCCTCCATGGATAAGTAGCAAGTTTAAAAGAAAAAGGAAAAACTTACGAGTCAGGAGCCACCGTGATTGAGAAGGATTATTCTTTAGGATAATGAGTCAAAATAAAAACAATGTTTTGGAAAGGTGAGAGATGGGACCAAATGAAAAGCCCAAATAGCCGAGAGGGGCCCAGCCCTCTTCGATGATTGGGCTCAAAAGGGCAGCAAAGTCTAAAGGCGCAAAAGTGACAAAGCGAAACACGCCCACCGTGGGGTTCGAACCCACGACCACAAGGTTAAGAGCCTTGCGCTCTACCGACTGAGCTAGACGGGCTGTTGACAACACATGGCTGGGTATTCATATTAAAGTTTGCGTCCAAAGTGACCGATTCTGGATTTCTAGTTGTAACGCTTCTGCTGTTGACTTGAAAAACTCCACTTATGATTCATAAATCCTTGCTTCCACCATATTCGTTTTCTCAGCATATATTGATGAAGTATGCGACAGGTGCATTTAAGTGATAAGATTACTACTTACTACTCATAAGACAAAGTAAAATTACATTAAATATAAAGAGCAATTAATATTTTTAAAATTTGAAACTTCAATTATTATAAATAACTAAAAACACAAATTTACTTTTATATGAAGCCGCTATACATGGATAAGAATAAATGTTACTCTTTAATCTTTTGGTTAGTTTTAATTGAAAAAAACAAAAGAACAAAGAGGGAAGGAAAGAGGTCAAAAGGGGAGGAAAGTATGAAGGAAAAAGAGAAAAATCCATGGTAAGTGAACTTGAACAGGGAGAGCACCGGATGCTCAAGTATAGCAAGACAAAATACCCTAAAGCTATAATTCATTCCACATGGAAAATAATCAATTGGTATTTTGTATTAAACTTTAATTTTATATTTTCCCCCCTAAGGTCACTTTACTAACCTTCTAAAGTTGTTCCTTGCAAATGCCAATATGCATATATAACAACAGCATAAGAGAGTTGACGGCAGTGTGCCGATATCCATTTTAGAAAAGGAGCCCATGTTTCCCAATAAACTTCCAAGAGCTACAGCCCCATTCTTTGGGTCGTAGTATTGATTAGAATCCTCCCTGGAGCACATGGACCATAATATTCTACGATTTGTGTTAGATAGCTGAAAGCCAACCAATCTCGTGCATACTTGCTCTACTTTATTTGTTGTTTGGGCTTTGGCAACCCAAAATAGAGGAATTCCCCAAAAAGATTGAATTTTTTTTTATCGCACGACAGCTTTTTATTCATTTTCTTTTTTTTTAATAAAGGGCAAATACTAAATAACCAATTATATTATTTTAGGCCATGAAATGCCTAGCTAGTCTGCCAAAAGACAAGAACTAACATAAGATGGTGGAAAATCAAAGATAAACTAAGTTGTAAGCTTTCATGGTGCGTGGCCATTCGATCAATACATTGGTTGATTTTACGATGAAGGTAAAGTATCTTATACTTTTGAGGAGATGAGCATTCGAACCTAATATGAAATATTGATTTGATAGATTTTGGATGGCAATCATTGAGTCAGTTTCGGCCTGAATCTTCTTAAAGCCCTTGTTCCAACACAATTGAAGACCTCAATATATTACCCAAAGTTCTACAAGAAGAGAAAAAGAGGTACCTATTTTATACATAAACCCCAAGATCCAGTTTCCATTTGCTTCTCTAACCACCCGTTTGGCAGCTTAATTTCCTTACATTTTCTCGACCTTCTAATGAAATTTTTATTAAAAAATTATTTATAACCATCAAATTAATAAGGCATAATATTTGAAAAAGCTTTCGAATTATTTTAAAAAATTCAATAAGTCTTTATTTTTTTGTTATGTTCAATTAAGCATATATACTTTTATATTTAGCCAAGTAAATCCTTATAACTAATAGTTAGCTAATTGTTGTTAGTTAAAATAATACTTGCCATTTTATATCATGTGGTGTTAATGTAACATGTTGACATATGAAAATAAAAGATTACTTAGCATATTAATATAGTAAAATAACATGATCATGTGATATTTTCACATTTCACGTTATTACAACGTGAGCATAAAAAAGTAAATGACATTTTGACTAATGGCAATTAGTCCACCATTAATTTTATGGGATTAAACTTTGCAATTAATCTTTTCTCTTTATAAAAAAAATATGGATTTATAGTACTTATATAACAATTTGTATAAATTGAGTTCTTATTTTTGTTAAATTTTCTATCTACGCAAGTATACGTATTGCAATGATAATATAGTAATGAGTAGAGTGTCGATCTTACAGAGAATTGAATTATTTTTTACTGTTAACTATTAAAATTGTAACACCTTAATCTTATTCAAACAATTAAATTTAAAATTATTAAAAAGAAAATTAAACTAATAAACTAAAACTAAGATTAAATAGTAAATTTGTTTTATAAAACTCACTTAATTATCAAATTTAAGATTATGATGTCCCTCAATACTTCATCTAATTATTATTTTTTTCTCTTAATTTAGTCAATTTAGTCTAATGGATTAAGTTGTTAACTTAGAGTCTTAAATCATTTACAAGCCTCTGTCGAGTTCTTATAAAAATATTTTTCCTGATTAATTTTACTATATAATTAATTTACTATATGTCCATGAAAATTAAATTGAAGAAAGATTTATTAAGTTCGTGCTCTAATTTAGGCTACATATGGCTTATAAGTATACGTCTACCCTATATGTAAATTAAACTATCTAATCAACTAAGTGTATTTGATTATGCGCTATTTTATTCAAAGTCTACCTAAATCTCATTCGTTAAGGCTTAATCTAGGTTTCTAATTCAATCTAATTGGTGATCAGCCAATTAGAAGCGTTAAGAATAAAATAAAATAAACAACTTAGATCCATCAAATATAAGCAAAAGAGAGATAAATAAATTAGATTACATATTGAGTTCAATCATAACGTTAGATAAAAAATTTAGTTTCTCATCAAGTCACACATCATCATCAAATAAAATTTGAATATTGAAAATAGAACCAAGAGAATAAAAAAGATAGAAAAACTCAAGAATTGTATTCTTACTCTCCATCTCCAAATCTTCTTGAATCTTTTAAATTCTGCTTAGCTTCAATGACTCTGTGGCTTGACTCTCAACTGTTAATTTGGTGTGTTTTTCTCTCTTCTAAAAGTCATTCGAAAAGTAATTTTTATAGGATTTTGAAGTTAGGTTAAGTTTGATAAAAAGAGAAGTCAATTACAATTAAGATTTCCTTATCAAACTACGTCAGTCGTAGCATTGTCCAATAATTAACAAAAATCGTAATTACTCTAGTACTACTACAGTACTTCAAATTCGATAAAATTTTTAACCACTTACAAGTAGAACTGGGCAAAGTGCTTAACATAAAAGTTGTAGCTTTTTCTCTCATCTTTCCAATGGTTTAAGAATCTATATCATTTGGAACTCTGTAGAGAGAGTTATGACTAAAATACCAAAATATATATAATGAAAGTCTGCACCTTGAAATAGCTCTTCTTTTTCCATTAAAATTCTTATTTTATCAAATACCTATAAAAGTATAAATAAATCAATAACAATCTATTTTAACCACATTAACACTAAATTCGGCATAAAATTAACTAAATTAGGTTGACTCACCTAAATTAGCTAATTTAAAATAATTAAATAAAATTTTTTAATTTTTATGTATTACTATAAGAATTAAGCTAAATTACTATCAAAATTAAATTTTAATAACTCTATATTATATAATTATCACTTATCCTTTTCAATTTATTAATTTCAATGTAAATCCGAACATTGTTAAATTTCTACCATTAAGTATGTTAATATGACATCATTAATCAGTTGACGTAGCATTAATTAAGATGATGTGACATTTTTTGTTGATATGATATTGATTATATGCTAACATGGTAGTCATCGTACTAACACAACATTAATTGGATGGACAACAAATTGTGCTAACATGGTACTTGTTAACGTAATCAAAAAATATTTATGTGACATTTGTTGACATAACTACCAATGGACAAAACAAAGAGAAATTGAGCTCTAACACAATGATTTTACGAAATTCTCATTTTAAACAGTAAATTTTAATTTGTCTTCATTAAATATTGAAGTTTGTCAAGGATACTAAATCTAACCACTAACATATTCTTGCTCTTGTTTAATCAAGTGACTAAAAAAATCACATGATTGTTACATTAATCAAAATTCATGTCAATTTTTTAAAAATTTTCCTCCTCACCAGACCATCATTAGTGGGAATATTTTTCCATTTAGGAAAGGTATCATATTTAATCGGATTTGTTTGGAGTGGAATAAAAAAATAATTTTGAATTTTGATTGACGTGGCAATTTATGTAACTATCACATCATTTTTCCATCAATTAATTGAATGGTCAAATTTGATATACTTGAGAAATTTTGATAACCTTATCTAGATAAATGAAAGTTTATTAATCAAAATGAAAATTTGTGAAAGTTCAATGGGAATTAATTGATCAAATTATTCAATTAGTTCTTATCATTTATCAAAAAAGTGGATTAAAATGTACACTGTCGAGAACTTCTCTTCATCGAGTTCTTAATTTGGCGATCACTTTTATAATCAAATGATTTTTTTTGATTTGTGGATTCGGGTTTTGGGTTACTTTGCTTTGATTTAAAATTTTAGTAGGAAATGGAGATAGCCTTGAAGTGATGTAGCTTAAAAAATGAGTAAAATACATTAACATTTTTAAGTTTTAACCATAATTTCACATAAATTTATTAGTTTTCAAAATATACAGTTTGTCTTAAAAGAATATCTTCCGTTGGACACATAAGTCCAGTAATTAGTTAATCGTTAATGTTTCTGTTGATTTGATGAAGTGGCAATATTGAAAGGATAATTTTATTCTTAATTAATTTTAAAAATTACTAATTTTTTTTTTAAAAACCTTTACCTATCTCCCATCGATCGACCACCTGTAGTCAGATTTGGTTAAAGAACGCTAAATCTGACCAGATTGCGCTTTCTTAGGGAGCACCATGTTGGGGAGCACTTGATCGATGCTATCAAGATCTGGTGCTCTATTGGGGTGGTTGGTCAAGGTAAGTGAGCATTGCTAATAGGTCTGAAAGAAAAGAAAAGAGTGAAAAACAAAAAGTATTTTGGATATTTCACATTTAATCATAATGTCGTTTATACATTTAGGATGAAATCTTTATTTTGAAAATTACTGGATTTGTGTATAATTATAATTAAAAGTTGAGAGGGTCAATGTATATTACCCTTAAAAATTTGATGTGAATTTTTTACTATGTCAGCATACTTCATTGAAGAAAATGGATTCCTTTAACAATTTAATTAGCATTTATAATTTATAAAAATAAAAAGAGTCGATTTGTATAAATTATTGTAAACGGACTAAATTCATTTTTTTAGTAAAGTATAAAAATTAATTACATAATTTAACTGAATTACTTTAGACATAATACTTTAAAAAGCTTCTGAACTATTAAAAAAAAATTCAAATATACTTTTATTTTTCTATTACATTCAATTAAGCTATTGTATGTTTATCTTGAATTAAATAAACTTTCATGACTAATAGTTGATTATGATTCATTAATCTAAATATCACTTGTTATTTTATACTTATGTATCATTGACATGACATTGATTAGGAGGATTAAAATGACATATGATCATGTTATCATGCTACACAAATATATTATGTCATTATCCATTATAACAAATCAATATATCCCATGATATAAAAATAATATTTGACATTTTGACTAATAATAATTAGTTAGTAATTAATTATAAAAATTTATTTGATATAAAATAAAAATATAAGAGCTTGAACTTGATTAAATATAATAATAAAAAAATCTTATTTAAAATTTTCTAAATAGATAATTTTTTAGACACTATTATTTCATTAATTTAATTTGCTCTTGAATTTAAAAACAAAATAATTTACTCCGAATGCCATCTTCCTCCGTCATTCTGGTCTTTCCGGCCACAAAAGTTCTCAATCCAACGATCCACATTTATCCAGCCTCACCAAAATAACCGTAAACACGCATGCACATCATCATTACCAAACTCATAAAAATAAATTAAAAAAAAAAACGAAAAGAAGGAAAGTAAGTAACCCATCCCGTAAAACTCCCAACTCCTTTGGGTAATTTTCGTCTCGTTCCAATTCTAATGATTCTATTAAAAGAAACAACCCAAATCCCCGTGATTTGCATCTCCATCAACGGCAGTCGTTCTCCCACGTAATAAACGCTTTTTTCTTCTAATTTTGTTTTCCCGTAGTTATTTATACACGTATGAAAAATTATGAAAAAAAAAATTGGAAAGCCTTTACTTTACTTTCTTGAGTACAAAACAGATCTCCAAACTTTCACAATCATCGAATCTCCAATATTTCTTTCTTTTTTCGATTCGTCGATTTTCTCTCCGTTCGGTGCTTTTTCTCCGATTTGTTCTTTTATCTAATACGTGATAATAATAATTATAAACTCCTCAACGCTTTTCGTTTCTTCTCTTGTTTTGTAATTTGGGGTATCGTTGAGCTATTGTTTGGAAGAGAGGAGACGACGAGGAGACAGGGACAGAAAGGTAAATTCAATCGTCGGGCGTTTTATATTGGTGATGAGAATCGAAGGAGGAGAAGAATGAACGATGCCGGTACTGCGTAGCGGAGCACGCAGGGGCCGGGCAGCAGCACCGAAGCAACAGCAACAGCAGCAACAGCCGAATCCGATCGAGGAGGGGGAAGCGATTGCGACGCGGACTAGGCGGCGGAGGAAGGCGGCAGAAGAGGCGGCCGCAGCAGCAGCAGCGCCAGTGCCAAATAACAACAACAATAATAACAATAAGAACGACGACAAAAATAAGAATAAGAAACAGCGGGTGCAGGGAATCAATGAGAAATTAGCTGTCGCGGCGGCTGGGGCAGCGGCAGGTAAGGTGGAGGAGAAGAACAATAACAATAGGGTTTTAGAGGAAGGGGAGAGAGCGGAGAAAGAGGAAGTCGGGGAGAAGGCGATGGATGAGTTCGATAGCGGAGGGCGGAGCAATGATAAGGGTAATGCTGGTGAGGATGAAGGCGGCACCGCACCGCTTCCTGAAAAGGTTTGAGATTTCCTAACAAGATTTGGCTTTTCAAGTTTTGCATCGCGAAATTACGTTATATTATATTGTTTGAAAGCTGGTACGTTAATTGATTTTGTTTTTGGCAAAATTAATTGATTTAGGATTGTTTTAACAACCTTCATAATCTTGATTTCGTTTTGTTGTAGTCTATAGACTTATACGGAAGGTTCTGGCGTTCGAATGCTTTTTTTATTATGAAAATTTGGAGTCTGTGGCACCCGTAGTTGGATTTTGCTTCTCAAAAAGTGTAACTTTTAAACTGTTATGAAGCTATGTGAACAGTCTTTCTGGATATAGTTTATGGAATTCACCATTTGGACTTGATACTTGTTTCGTCTTGATTTATAATCTCCGTGCTCCTTTATTTCAGGGAGCCAGTGTTTTGGTGAAACCTTGAAAGAGTAATAGGAGTAATTAATATGGGCAATTTATGTACTTTCAGCGTTAAAGGTGTATAAGTTTTGTATTCGTAAAAAGGACAATGTTAAGTTTGTGGTTTCTTGTGAAGGCTTTTTAGGAGGCCAAGAGTTTTATCAAATGAGTTCTACATGTGGTTGTGTGTGCAACTATTAGATAATAAGTGGTTATAGTTTAGGACCTGAAATTTTTTTGATTTGAAGTGTTTGAGATAAGATGTTTTGGGGAATAAACAAAGAGAACTCCTAAGAGCTGAATTACCCAAAAATGTGATTACTATCTCATTTTGGATTGCCTATCTAAAGTAAAAGTCGTTCATTAATAATATTGAGACAGCACATGCTTTTCTTCTCTGGCATCTTCTGAAGGGCTTGGAGTGCCATGCTTCTCTCTTTTTATTCCATTTTACTTTCTTCTACCAGCATAGCCTGAGTGTACTCTGAATACAATAGATTTTCTTTTATTTGGTTTTGTTTTTCTTGATCTATGGCCATTGGTCCTATAATCTTGTCAATGGAAGGTTATGTGCTACCTTTCCAAGTGGGATATGTAGCTAGGATGCATCTATGGTTTCTCAATGCTTTTATGTTTTGTATGATGTAATGTCTTCGTTATCACCGTGTTTACATTTTACTTCAGTTATGCTACCTTCTGATTGGTTAAGTCCTTAAGAAAAAATTTATCATCTTCTAGTTTAACAACTCTGATAAGTTAATAAAACCAAAATTTTTCCCTTTCCCCACTGGATGGGGTTGACTACAGGGATTGTTGCTTTTGGTTTTCTCTATTTGGGATCATATTCTCAATAAGATTAATAAAAGCAAAGTCAAAGTCCTTTTTGATACTTTCTACTGTGTCTTATTTGGTCTATCCTTTGCGCTTTTGATAATTTGATGTATTTTTTTCTTAGGTGCACATTTTGGTATACAATTTATGGTAATAATTTTTTGTTTCATCATGTCTTCTGAAAGGATGTTTTTTATTTACCTTGCTGCAGGTTCAGGTTGGGGGCTCGCCAGTGTATAGAATTGATAGGAAGTTGGGCAAGGGTGGCTTTGGACAGGTGTGTGTAGGTCGGCGTGTTTCGGCTGTAAATACAAATGATAGAAATGGTTCTGGGGCTGTGGAGGTATGGCATTATTTCATTTTTGTTTTCAACAGACATGGCGTTTAATCTTCTTTAATTTGGACTTAATGCTCTACATCATCTCTTTATTTCAGGTTGCCTTGAAATTTGAGCATAGAAGCAGCAAAGGATGTAACTACGGACCGCCATATGAATGGCAAGTTTACAAGTAAGTCTGGTTGAAATCTTAATTTGTTATATTTTTTATTTTTTGCTAATTATGTTTGCAAATATTTGATGTATTTGGTACAGCACTCTTGGTGGCAGTCATGGTATACCCCGAGTACACTATAAGGGCCGTCAAGGTGACTATTATGTCATGGTATGTGTTGTTTAGTCATGGTAGTCATTGCCTTTCTTCGTACTGTTCTTTAATCTGTCATCCTTTTGGTGTTCACGTTTTGAATGAGTTTCTGATTTAAACCATTTGCAGGTTATGGATATACTGGGCCCAAGTCTGTGGGACGTTTGGAATAATAACTCTCATACGTGAGTGCTACTAAACTAAGATATATCCTTTACTCTTTTACTGGCTGTTGAGTTTATCCTTTTTTTGCATTTCAATTGCTTAATTTGATTATGCTCTTAACGACAGAATGTCCATCGAAATGGTTGCTTGCATTGCTATTGAAGCAATATCCATATTGGAGAAGATGCACTCTAGAGGGTAAGCAGTTCAATCCCTGCCAAGCTCCCTAGCCTTTTGTTGGCCCTGAAATGCATCGCCACCCACCCTTTCCAGGATTGTTGAATAGCTTACAATGAGAATCTTTCTCTGCTTTTAATGTATAATCTGTCTTATAAAAGCTAAAAATCTTAGCTCTTAACTTGATCATATCTGGTTTCTTCCAGCTTATTAATAGTTTTTATGGTGCTTTGGGCAGTTATGTGCATGGAGATGTAAAGCCTGAGAATTTTCTTCTTGGTCCTATTGGAACTCCTGACGAGAAAAAATTGTTTCTTGTCGATCTTGGATTAGGTAAGTTGTAAGTCATATTATTTATATTGTTAAGTGCTCCTAGCTAAATCAATATCTCATCACTGATAACCTGTTTTGGCAAATCAGCAACTAGGTGGCGAGATAGTTCAACTGGTTTGCATGTTGAATATGACCAGAGGCCAGATGTTTTTAGGTACTACGACTGCTTATATTATGATTCCTGAAGATGTTAATGTAAGTTGCTCCACTATCTTATTTAAAAGGAGAAATTTTGTCTGTCAGGGGAACTGTCCGTTATGCCAGTGTGCATGCTCATTTAGGGAGAACTTGTAGCAGGAGAGATGATCTAGAATCTCTTGCATATACACTTATTTTTCTTCTTCGAGGTCGATTGCCTTGGCAAGGATACCAGGTTGGTCCTCCTATAGTTTCAGCTTTCTTGACTCGAATATTCTAGTTTGCTTTTGGCCATGCATATAATCTTTTAAGAGTTTCTTTTTGATGTTTTTTTAAACATGATGACAGGGTGAGAATAAAGGATTCTTTGTTTGCAAGAAGAAGATGTCAACATCTCCAGATGCCCTATGTTGCTTCTGTCCGAATCCTTTTAGACTGTTTGTTGAATATGTGGTCAACTTGAAGTTTGATGAAGAACCTAATTATGCAAAATACATTTCTCTCTTTGACGGGATTGTTGGTCCAAATCCAGATATCCGCCCACTTAACACAGAAGGCGCGCAGAAGGTACATGTTATTCTTTCTCAATATAAGATTTATTCTTGTATCTGACCTTGATTCAGCTTTCAAAGTAATTTTGGGTGTAAGAGTGTACTAAACGTTATTAAATGTTAAGTATTACAAACAAAATTTGACTTAACTCTTTTCAAAAAAAAAAAAAAAGAGTTTGACATAACTGACTTCTACTTTTTTACAATATATTTCTTGTGCAGCTTATTTTTCAGGTTGGTCATAAGAGAGGCCGGTTGACAATGGATGAGGAGGAAGATGAACAACCGAAGAAGAAGGTTCGTATGGGCATGCCAGCGACGCAATGGATTAGTGTTTACAATGCTTGTAGACCTATGAAGCAAAGGTAACCATGCCTTAAGTTATTTGTGGTTCTCTCAGTTTTGGGGCTGCTTTATTATTTAATTGATCATACCAGACTTTTGGCTTTTTCTTTTTTGGTTGATTTCTTGCCTTGGCACATTTCGTTGTTTGCCTATGTAATCTTTCAACATTTCTATTAGCAAAATTAATTAGTGATTAAGTTGCTTCAGTGTAAAGAATATTTGAGGATGGGAAGTTAACTCGTCATGTGATTCTAGGTATCACTATAATGTGGCAGATGGAAGGCTTGCACAGCACATTGAGAAAGGAAATGAGGATGGCTTATTTATTAGCAGTGTAGCTTCCTGTCAAAATCTATGGGCCCTTATAATGGATGCTGGCACTGGATTCTCTTCACAAGTCTATGAACTCTCACCCTATTTCCTTCATAAGGTACATGCATTTAGACTGTTGATGTGGAGCAATTCTTAGCTTTAATAGGTTCTACTTTATTTTCTGTTATCTGCTTTTTTTATTCCAAAGATGCTTTTGAAATTTAGATTCTAGCAAAGTGGTTAATTTGATGTTTTTTGCTGTGCTTGAAGGAATGGATAATGGAGCAGTGGGAGAAGAACTATTATATCAGTGCAATAGCAGGCGCTACAAATGGAGGCTCCTTAGTAGTAATGTCAAGGGGTTAGTATGCAAGGTTCCAATATTTGCTTTCTGTGGTCAAATCTGTTTGGGTTCTGTTTACTGACCTTTGATTCACTGTGTTCAGGTACTCAGTATTCGCAGCAGTCATACAAAGTCAGCGAGTCCTTTCCTTTTAAGTGGATTAACAAAAAATGGAAAGAGGGTTTTCATGTTACCTCAATGGCCACTTCTGGTAGCAGATGGGGAGTTGTTATGTCTCGTGGTGCTGGATTTTCTGACCAGGTGCTTATCAATTTTAATAGCATTTTATCCTAATACGGTCTGTGAAAGAAGCACATATAACTAAGTGTTGTTGTATATTAATTCCAGGTTGTTGAGCTTGACTTCCTTTATCCTAGTGAAGGCATCCATCGTCGATGGGATTGTGGGTATCGAATAACAGCAACTGCAGCAACTTGGGACCAGGCTGCTTTTGTTCTTAGTGTGCCAAGAAGGAAGCCAATGGATGAAACACAGGAAACTCTCAGAACTTCGGCATTTCCCAGCACACATGTCAAGGTGGATTGTATGAGCTTCACTAGGTTTTGGCTTATCTTTAAACTTAATTTTCACCGTCTGTTTCTAAATTTTCTTTACGGTATTGCAGGAGAAGTGGGCGAAGAATCTTTACATAGCTTCGGTTTGTTATGGACGAACAGTTTCATGAGCTGCCCCGTTCGATGAAGACGTGGGCCTGTCAAACTCTCTACAAGCTGGAGCCCTCAGTCTGGGAAAGTTGCTGCTCTGTGTAGGTAGGCTTAGCGAAATTTTGACCAGTACAGGCTTTATTTAACTGTAACTAAAGTATAGAAACTTGTAGTTGAACTTTATGTTGCGTCCCTCCATTCCATCCATTGTGTGGAATTTATCTTCTGCTGGCTGATGTCGCCGGAAAGCCCAAAATGATGGGTCGGTGTGTTAACTTTGTATAGTCTCCATTAATACACACCTACTTTGTTCGGCTAGATGCAAATGTCTCTTTGGTTTTATTGGTTTGCTTCTGACAAGCAACATAGCTACCACATGGTTCAATTTGAGATATCAGAGCTCGGTAGCAAAAACGAGTGGCATTTTTCAAGTTTAGCATCAAGGGGCCGGTTCTGACCCCCGTGCACTTTATACTTTTAAACTTGGCGAGGGGTAACCCCCTTACATGAAAATAACTAGAAAATCTTGAAAATAAAATGAATAGCAGCAAGTGAGAAGGAAAAACAAAAACAAAAAGTGAGTGGAAAACAATAATAATTCTAAAGTGAATAAAAATTTATTTATTTAAGCTTTTCATATATATTCATATACATATATATTTGTAAAAATGTCCAACATCTTTCTCTCCCACTTAAAACTAATTTATTACCTAATTTAGTTATAAAGTAATAAAAAATACAAATCTCATTTAATTAATCAATTAGCTGATTTAAATTAATTAATTTAATTAGCTAATTTAGTTATAAAAAATGTAATTGTATCAAACTTACATTTTCATATATATAAGGGTAATTCTAAAAATTAATATTACGTTCCTAGTAAATCAAAAAGATGTAATATTATTTTCTCAACAACCACATTATCAACAATTGCATTACAACAATCACATTACATTGTAGGACACCAAATGCTACCTTACTTGATGGTGAACCCAAAAAACCTATTGCCGAGGCCGGCAACATAACCTCTGCAGCGGAACCTTTTCCTGGTGTAAGCATGAGAGATAAGTATATACCAACATTAATACACAGTTCAGGATTGCCAAAAACAGCAAAAACCAGCAGCCACTTGCACCCATGCAAGATGCATGCACCACATGCATAAACACACGCAACAAGAGAGGGAGAGGATTATTGATGTTGTTTATATATACCTTACTGTAGTCATGGTCATAGCAGACCATGAAAATGCACCTGCAGCCTCTAATGTCATGCACCCGCCTTTGGATGTCCACAACATGGGCATCATAGTAGACTTGATGATGCTCTCTATCCTATACATCATCAAAGGCGAAAAGCTAAGACAACAATAAGGTCAAGTAAACCATTAGCCTAGCTAAAAAGAGAAGCATATGTCCTCTCCATCACCTCACTGTTCCTTCACCATCAATCTAAGTGAGATACACTCTTCCATTACTTCTTAATGCTGGGTGATTTTTATTAGGAAGTTCATAAATATAGATCCAAAAAGCAAAACACCATGACTTCACTGTTGTGCGGTTTAAATACCTAAAACATAGACTGGAATGTTGCATGGAAGTATTAAGAGGTCATCAGGCTTTTGTGTCTGCTTTGACATAAGATTCATCATTATTCCAATCAGGTGGTGACACACAGCTCACGAATATTTTTAATAGACCTTAGAATAAGGAAATACCTGGTAGCAAAGCACAAGGTCTCCAATTTTAACCATATTGCATTCCGAAGGTTCTAAAGGAATAGATCGTTCACGAACTGCCTTTTCCACATTTACCCACTCATCCTCTGTTTTAGCGAACCCAGAGAATCGTACACGCACTTCCTACCACATAACAATTTATATGTTTTAACATGTCACTTGCACTTTCCGTCGTATAGTTTACATAACCAGTATCAATGAAACCAATTGGAGAAAAAGGTTAAATAAGCACAATAAGGCACAGGAACCTGAACTTTATATCATAAGATGAAAAGATTTCATACGCAAGTAGCTTTTACAAGAATCATTGCAGTGAGTAAAAAAAGAACAGAATCTGTAGAAGAATCTTACAAGTTCACCAGTACTAAGGACTCTATAGGTGAGGAACGAGTCAACATCGTACCTGAAAGCCAAAGAAATGTTATAGCTATGCACACTAGTTTAAGTCAGAAGGACCATACACAGTTTACAACAAGGTCATGATATGAAAGTAAAAGAAAATGATAAAACAATGGTGTTGACTGTGTGTGGAGAGAAAGAAGAAAAACAGAGCAGTAGACGGAGAGGAAGATACTTCATTAGTCAGAAAACTCAAAATATATACAAGCATCATATGGTTAACACTTGTTTACAATAAGGACAAGTGTTATTAACCTGAACATGCACAAAGACACCCCATGTCAACTGGTATAATATACTTAATAACCAGTACAATGAAGCAAAATACATAGTATAAAACTAAAGATAACATTAATGCATGCTTTATCTCTAACAGGTCATATATTTGGATTTTGATTTCTCTTTTCACCAGCTATTTTTTTATATAAAAAATTTTTTAAAATAACTACAGGTTACATAATAATTACAATATAATATAAACTTAATTGAATTATAATGCCTTTAGTACCAACCAACATTTTAGAATACCAAGGCCAATTAAGAATCTTGAAAATCATTGAAACTTGAACTAGATTGTCTCTGGTCCATAAGTTTAAGCTATTTTAGTCACATTTTTCTATACTATTTCCAGCTTTCCGAGTTTCCTTTTAATGCATCCAACAGATTAAGCTTACCATCCTTATCCGTCATTCTAAACAACTTCATCTTATAATGGATGTTTGATTATTATCCTATTTTGCACATCATCTTAGCGCTCTTGAATAAATTAGTTAGCCAAAATCAAATCTAAACCTGGAGTTTCTAATCAATAATAAAATTAAAGATATAACCAAGACGTAGGCCTATAAATGGCTTCTTCAAGGGATACAGGAAAAACATTTCAAAAAGTTTTGCATGCTTTCATTAATAGAAACTTTCTCACCATGCATAATCTTTTGATGATCTGGCTTCAAATGACAACTCCTTAAGATCTTCAACCTTACCTGTTAAAATTGATATTAAAAATCCTTTCAATTCAATTTCAACCAGAAAAAATAAGGTTGAACTACGATTGCAAGTTTGCTAAAATGCTTCCAATAAGAATGCAGGCTAATCATGATATCGATATCGTAGCTGCAAGTATAAATGCAGTATATGCTAACTACGCCTTTAAAGTGAACCACCTAGTATGGTTGCTTGGTAAAACAACAGTAGCATAATGGTCAGATTGTTAGAGGAGTGATGCTATTTAAGACCTATAGAAGGCTTTGTAGGCATTCCTAGTAAGAAAAATATCTGTTTCTAATGGAGGTTGACACAAGGACATTAACACAGCTGCACTCCCAAGCCAATGCACTGTGGTAGACCGTTATGTGCTCGTAAATTAGCAGGTTGACCTAATATACACCAAATTAGGTTGCAGTCAAATGATAAGGGTTAAACTATCAGACACCCATTCCATTGCTTTATGTGCATGTTTTAATCTTTAAATCAGCTATAAGCTAATGTTACCCCGATGATAAGTTTCGTGATGTCATGCTGTATGAATAATTTTTGTTTTCTTCTTCACCCTGATGGTTACAATATTTTAGCACATACAAAAACTTCAAACTTTATAAAAGGGACATATTAGGTTAATGTAGAAAGTACTAAACAAGCTTCGCCACATTGTATGTATCAAATAACAATTCCCCAATAAGTATAAGATATTACCAATAAATAGCCTAAAAATGTAAACTATGATGCCAATGAGCAAACCTTTGTGCCTCCGCAAGCTCTCAGATGGTTTGCTTGAATTTACACTTGAAAGATCAACAAATAGCTCCAAGGCCATTGGTGATGGCCCTTGTTTACTTTGTGTCTCCATTTGTTTTTCTTGGAACCAAATTTGGACCTAAAAAAATTAAAAAGACAAAGAGTTATGAATGTCCATATTGACTTATTAGAAATCCGTAGGTATACTTCAATAGATGAATAAAACAAACTTGTTGCCATGTTACAGCAGATTTTCCCATACGGTTGGAAGAGCAGCTGGAAGGACAAAGCAATCCAAAGTAAAGATATTGAAAATTACAATTTAAAAGAAAATAGATGAAGAATCTTTAGACAAAAGCATATAATTAGCATATTTGGGAATGGTAATTGTTTTTCCTCACCTGAAGTTGGTAGCAAGCTCTTGGCAGAATTCTTTATTAAGTGTTTCTTCTCCTATTTCCTTGTAAATGTTCTCCATTTCCAAAATCTTTTTGTCACAAAGAAAGGAAAAAACATTAATACTTAAAAAGTTATGTAAAAGCAATGATAATTGGCTAAACCTGAGGAACTTTTGCAGATTAAAGAGTGAGTATCAAGACCCATATATAGAAGGGAAATGCCAACAGAGCAAGCTGTTCCATTTATACGTTTATCAACTTGAAAAAAAAAAAAAAACACATTAAGCTACAGCTTTAAAGAGATGGAATTCATGGTGGTTAAGGCTTAAAAAGAAGTGAAAATGAAGAGCCAAAAGGAGGGAAAATGGGGAAAATAGAGAAAGGGAAGTGTTCACCTCAGCGAGTGTGAATTCAGAGACGGAATCCCATGAATCTTTGTCATCCATGACTGACCAAAATCTGAAATCTTTGCCAACATACAGACGCAGAATTCCCTTTGAAAGTGACTTTGGACTTCGGCTTTGCGAGGTTTAAGTAACGTAAAGAGAGTCATAGGTTTCAATGAATCTCTTCCGCGAGTTTCAAACTGGCCCAGCCCCTTGTTCTTGGGCCTTCTCTCTAGCCTTGACGGGCTGGCTATTAACACAATTCTGTGAGTCGTATTCATGGGCTTGCTTCTTTTCAAATGTGTGCCTTGCTTGTATTACAAAAGATTTTCTTTTTTCAACAAGGCCATTGAATATACTTAAGAAGTTGCCCATGATTTATGAAATAAAAAATCATCCCATGCCTGACAATATTTCATTGATTTAAATAAGATTTAAAATAATTAGATGTATAAGATTTATGAGCAGGAGTATCAAGATGTGTAACTTTTCATTGCTTGATGGATGATCCTTGACAACATTAGAATTTGTTGTAAACATAGACTAAAATACGGTATACAAGAGTCAAAAGTATTGCAGCAATGGCCTGCTGACTAAGTGAAATAGTTTTTCCCTTTTGTTGGTCAATCCTGCTGCTGATGCTTGGAGCTGGAGGAGAGTAAAGGAATGCCATTGAGATGTAGTCTTCTTTCTCTCCTTTGTAGATGGGCCTTCCAATGACATGCTTGAATTGCCCACCACTTAATGCCTGAGACAGGAACAGAAATGTATGAGCAATGACTCTGGACTAAAATTCACGTTGACAAGGAAAGGAGAGATATGATAAACTTGTCATCATTTTCTCCTTCAGCTTTGTTGGAAAATTTCCCCTAGTATGATGAGAACAGACCCACATAGCTGTCATTGCAAGAAAAAGACAGATAAAAGAAACTAAGGATACTGGGTTTTTCATCAAAAAACCAAAAAAGAAAAGATAGATTAGAATACTTAAAAATACATCCAAATCAAGGTTACATATGGTGAGCCATTATAGTGTGTTTTTACAGTTGTAAAGGAGGGCATGCCTTTTAAAT
>NW_018397267.1:6816075-6823976 GCF_002168275.2 Theobroma umbraticum | reverse complement strand
AGAGAGGACAACAAAACAGGCAAAAAACAGTGTAGTTTGCTGAGCTTTTTTGTTGATAAGGTGTTATCATCCAGCATAATGCTGTCCCATAAAGCAGACACAATAATGTTACTATTTTTTGGTCATCAACAGCCACCATAAAGACTACCTCCTTCCTTTGAGGGAGATTGAAATCATGTATTTGAGTTAACCATCAGCATTAAAATGGTTAAAAGGGATGAGAGAGGATTGCCTGTCCTGAAATAACCTGGCTGATGACGAACACTCTTTAACCACTATACTTATACAGTCCTTCAATGTTCTGCAGTTAACTGGCAAAAATTGCAGCAAGCATAATGTGGTCCAAAATAGAAGCTCAAAATAATTTAAGACAATATCTGAATTATTACCTGAGTTTGATCCCCGACTGTTATAACCAAGGCATCTTTTTCTGGGCAGAAAGACACCCAACCTTTCTTTGAATACACATGAAATTCAGAAGATTCATCACATATATGCAAACACAAGGCATGTGAATAATCAATCCCTCTTATCAGCATTCTGATTACATCATATCTTAGGGAGCTGCTCCACTGGTCAGCTGAAACATTCCGGCTATGCTTGTAGAGATAACATGCAGAGCCAATGATATCTTGCCCTTGCATCATATCGTTTTCATAAACTGATTTTTGTAGGGAACTTTCCCTGACGACTAGCAGAATTTTCTCAGCAACTTTCTCAATGTCAGACAGAAGAGTTTCCATTTTCTCACTGCATATGTTTAAAAGTATCAATGAATTAGATAATTCTGTTACTCATTTTTTAGTAAGAACAAGTTCGGAAATATAATATATATATATATATATATATATATCTATATATATATATATTCAATACTGCCAAAACTCAATTAGGAAACGCCAAAAGACAAGTGGATATAAGCTTGGCAGTTATTACCTGAAATTTGAATACCCAACAGCCCAAATTCCCCTCATTTCCAACTCAAGCCTTCACCTCTACACCACACAAACTCTTCACTCTGTTTTCCTTCCTCTTCCCCCTGAACTTCCTCAAACCCGTATAACTTCTCTGGTGACCTTGTCACTGCCGTCCGTTTCTCCGGAGGCAGTTGAAAAATTCCGGCAGCCGCTGCCAGGGCTGATCGGATAGATTCCCCTGGAATTCCATAATTCACCAACTGAAAGCATCCGATTGTTGCAATAGAATCCAGAATCTTGGGGACAGAATCACTTTCCATGGAACTCAACAAGTGGAAATCAATCTTTGGTGGGTTTTCAATGAACTTTTGCCTAGGGAAGACCTTGTCAGGCAAAATTAAATCAGGGACACGTAGAGAGTGTCAAGGAATTCAGAGAGAACATCATCATTGGTGACGCAGGACCTGCGGCCACTAGCAATTGGAGAAGGCGGCGGACACGGAAATTACGAGGCGGACTAATTTCAGTGCATGAGATTGACCGAGAATTCTGTGGGAGACTGCCATAAGAATTGTGACCAACTATAAAAATACAAGGCGACAAAAGCGGAAACCTGAACTGAGTTTCCTTTGATTCTCTTATAGGAGCTTAGTTTGTGAGTGTTCAGCATAGGTATTCTTTTTTTTCCTTTATGGTACGTGGTTAAAGAAAAGTGTATAGCAACACAATGATAGCTTCGTCGTGGGGCATTGTAGACAGTTGAGAGATGCATCACAACATCACTAATTTCTTTTTCTCTGTGCTTTCTTTTCCCTCCTAATCTTCCCTTTACACCTTTCACTTTTTTTAATTATCATTTTGATAGCTAGCCAGCAATGGCCTGCCTGACATATATAATACAAGATTTGGCTTTTTTACACACTTGTGACTCAAGCTATAAGACTCGGACCGAGGCTGGAATTTGCATATGGACCCCTATTGTTCCACTATCATAAGACTCTACACCACATTGCTTGCTTGCATCTTCTTCCCCTTCTATTTATTGCTTTGCTTTCTTCTGGTACCCTTGTTCCAAAATTTCCAAATAATTAGCACAATTTAAAATTGTTAGCTATATTTACATTAATGGGAATTTATTTTGTAATAAAAAGTAGACAATTTCGAAGGTGCCACTCGTTTAATGGGTAGTCTTCTTTCAGTTTTACTGAGCATTTTTATATCATTGACAGGAGAAAAGAGAAAAAAAAAAAACTAAAGTCCTATTAGTTTAACCATTGATTTTGAATTAATTAAAGAAAAGAGGAAGAAATGGACGTACAAATCACGTTATAGATGTTTTAATCCAAACTATGCTTATTAGTTACTGATAATAAAGTCATATTCTGATTCATAATTATGGCCACTAATCTCTCTTTAATGTGTTACTTGTGTTGGTTTTTTTTTTTTCTTGAGAGAAAAAAAAAGCAATTTCATTTTTCTGAAATTCCATTAAACCATGGAAGCCGGTTATTATTACTGCCAATTAATTAAACATATGGTTCTTGGTTAGCACTCCAGCTGTTATATTTGATGGCATTTATTTGGGTGCTAAATGAATAATTATGTGGGCCTGAACAAGGCCTCTGCCTGGATCCAACTTTTAGGACAGGTTGTCCTCAGTTTTAGAGCTCAAAAGCCTTTCTATGGGCTGGGACCAGGTGCCATGATTAATTTGATAATGCCCGAGTCTTGACCCCACCATTTGTACGTTTTAATTGGGCCTGAGCCCTTAAACTTGATTACTGATGGCACTGCAAATGGGCAAAGTTTGAGCCTAATGATTCGGGTTAGGACAAAAAGTAAATACCCAGACTGCCTGAAAAGCCTCTAGGCCTTCGGGCATTGACCTTTAAATAAAAAATCATGCAGCCCCAAATTACTTACTTTTTCATAAAAAAGAAAAAAAAAACACATAATACTAAAAACAAAATTTTTATAACTATTTAAGAAAATTCAACTAATTTTTTATTTTTTTATTATTTTCAATCAAATTTTTATACTTTTAGTTTAAATGAAATAAATTTAATTAATAATTAATTAATTATCATTAATTAAAATACTACTTATTATTTTATATCATGTAACTTTGATGTGATATACTAACGTGTTACATTAAAAGATAACATAATTATGTAACATTTTGCACCTTCCACGCTTATCATGTCAGTATAAAAAAATAAATAATATTTTAAGTAATGACAATTAATTAACTGTTAGTTATAAAAACCTACTTGGTTTAAAATAAAAAAAAGACTTGATTGATTGCAATTAAAGAATAATAATTTATTTAAAATTTTTTAAATAGTTTAGGACTTTTTCAAATATTGTGTCAAAAAAATTATTAATATCTTTTATAAGTTCATTCTATTTTTTTTAATTTTAAAAAAAGAGATATTTGATCTCAACTTTTTGAGCTTTATTGAAAAGTAAGTTTGACAAAATGAGTATTTATCACCTTTGTCGTTGTAGTATTTGAAATTTGATCTGTAACAAAATATGATCATTTTTAACAATCATTTTCATATATTTCTTGTATTATATATATGTACTACATCAGCTTTATTGTCGATTATGTGTACTTTCAACTCGCAATAATACAATTTTAAGTAACTCAATCCTTAGAATTAAACTCATCAAGTTATCAGTTTATTTCAACCAAAATCAAGTAGGATGACGTGATAGCACATCTCAGAGTGTTGAAACTTTACAGCAAAAATGTCACCCTCAAGCCTTTCTCAATTGCAAAGTCTCTATCTTCTGGAAAAACCATCTATTAATTCGTCTTGGTTATCCACAAAGACTTTTAAATGTAATTGAAGCCCAACACAGCTGCCCGTGCCTGGACCTTTTGCTAATGTTGAACCAGTCATCAGTCATATGCTTATGTTTTCTGGGATTAAACACTTGAACTAACGCATTGGTGTTCCCAAAACCTAAAAAGACCGCAATCCACCCTTCAATGCCCGGCCGGTTGCTTCCCATCATTTTCTTTTGTTTTTTAAGTAGGAGAGTAGATTTTTCGACGTCGTGGGAATCGTATAATATGAGATTATAATCAAGTTATATTGGTTTAATCATATTAAATACATTTCATTTAGAAAAACAATAAGAATACAGAATATTTTTTTTTTTGTCATTTGTTTAAAGGCCTGCATGCAGGTACTAGATTTCGTGTTCAAATTGTTCTAGATACATGTTAAGAAACTTCGGGTATCGATCGTTTGCATTATTATATCTTGAAAATTAAATGAAATTTCTTATTCATTTTTAAAATGAATTAATCTGATAGAAAATATAATATACAAGCCAATTAGACCACGTTTTAAACCTTTTTTCGAGTATCGTTTAGAGATAACAATCACTCTTTATATATAGGCAGAGACTATGACGTGTTGTCTGCATGAGCTACCGACATTCCAAGCTCAGAGTAAATTGCATGGAAAATCAATTGACAATTAATAAATATGAAGTGGTCAAGAGCTTTACAATCTCTGAATTGATCAATGAGTAATGACCCAGAAACACAATGTGAGGTGTCCAACTCTTGAGTTCCTTCTAACAGGTTGGTCAGTTAATAGCTTAATATGAATTTATAGGCTAAATTATTCACAATCGACGACTATATGTGAGGTCTCTTTTCTTTTCCTTACCTTCTAATTGCTTTGCCGATCTAGAAGATGAGCTGTATATGTACTTCTTAATTTTCAATGATGCATACGTAGATAAAGGTTCGAAAGTGAAATTGTTGATTAGAAAAAATGTTAGGATATGGTTCAAGCTAGTAAATTGATTGCATCATATTTTGTTGAACAAGTAACGGAAGAACTAGAATGTCAAATAAATACAAACATAAATAAGTTTTTATGTAAGGAGAGATCTGCCATGTATAATCACCTTGTGGAATTCCAAATTCTTTTGAAAAGGAAATCAGAAAGGACTTCAAAAAACGTAAAAGGATGGAAATGTTTTCCTTCTTTTGATCAAGTTATTATAGTAAATAAAGACCGATAAACAACTAAAACCCAATCTTCTTTTTTTAAAAAAAAATTTACTGAAATATATAATCTATTTTGGTGCCAACTTAACCTTGTTGTCATGTGGGTTAAAGACAAATCAAAGGAAAAAATAAATGCTTTTGGAGGTTTATTAATTTAAGAGGAAATTATGAGGAATAACCCTTCTTGATAAGGGTATTTCAAAAATAACCATCAAAATAAATTTAACTATTTTAGTTCTATTTAACCATAACTTGTCAAAAATATCCTTAAAATTATTTTTAATAAATTAAGCCATTCATCATAATTTTTCTCCATTTGTACTTTCGATTTCTCTCTTTCACCATCCCACTCTCTTTAATTTTATCAATTTCTCTTTTTGACATTCATCTGCTATGCTTAGCTCTCGATTTCTCTTTACTGTGCTTTTAGATTTTTTTTTGGTACTTTCAAGACACCAGGCGATAGTTTTGATGTGTTTGAGTGAGTGGTTATTTAAAAATTTTGATTTTTAGGTATTTTGGATAAAATTAAAACTGTAGAAATGGTCATAGATGTTTAAAATAGTTTTTAATTAGATCAATTTCGGACCTAAATATTAACAAACTCAAGAATTTGAAATTTATAAACTTAGGTTTTCAAAATTTTTTTTTCGATTTTTAGTCAAAATAGGTGTTTAGATAAGAAAATTTGTGTTTTGATTTGTGAAACATGTTAGAAACACTTTAATCCGTGTAAAATTATCCAAAAAAAAAAAAGTTGAGAGGATTTAAAATTTTGATTTGTAAATAATAATAACATTTTAAGTATTAAAGTACAACAAAATGTTTTTGAATACGACGTGCAACAATATTTTCTTAACATGACGTATAATAATAATATATTTTTTTCAACATGACGTGTAACAATTTTTGTTAACTATAGTGTGTAACATGTTTTTGTATATAGCATGTAACAATAGTATTTTTTTTAACATGACGTGTAACAATCTAATTATGGCATGTAACACGTTTTTGTTCATAATATATAACAATAGTATTTTTTTTTAACATGACATGTAACAATCTAACCATAGTGTATAATATATTTTTTGAACATGATGAGTAACATCATGACGTATAATTTCATTAAAGATAATTTTATTTAATTTAATTAAAAATAATTAAAATTATTTTAAAAATTATTTTTAAAAATATCTTATTTTTAAAAATTATTTTTCAAAATATCTTATTTTTAAATCTAAACAAAACTCAGGTGAATGTTGAGCTGGGTAGATGACGATGGGTCTATAAAGGTTTCGTCTACTTTGCGCCGTCGGTGGCTAAACCTTTGCCAACCATTGACCCATGTTTACGAAAGATCCAACTGTTTTGGCATTTTGTACCAGTGTAATAATCAAATTGAATACAACGTTTGTTTATTTAAAAACCAAAACAAACAGAATTGGGACTAATTTCCTCCATAACTATATTAAAAGCATAAAAAATCTGGTAATTAAAAACAACAAAAGCGAAGAAATGCTTGTCTTGGTTGTTAATTCCTAAACACCGGTCACTTGGTACTATGAAGGCCCCCACATTGATTAAGAAGTCAACAGATCTCAACTATCAGATAGTAAAAGGCCCTCGACTATCGTGTGTACGTTTGGACAATATTTCATAAAGCTTTAATTTCTCTATCCAATTCGATCTGCAAACTGGCAGTCATACAGAATGTGATGAATGTGATTTCGTTTCGCCTTGTGAGAGCCTACATTCTTTGAACCCTCAGTTCCTTTAAGTGGCTCAATTTCACGAGATTATACCCACAATAATTTTGTAAATTAAAAAAAAAATTACGTTAAGTGCTTTAAGAATATTAACAGATAAAGTATCTGTTAATTTTAAAATATTTAAATTTAAACTTGATTAATAAATAAAGTATTTAAACTTTATAATTATTTAATTTTTTTAAATTTATTATTTTATCTCGAATCTTAATACATATTTTTTTTTTGAATAAGGAATCTTAATACATACTTACTACTCAATTATTACTCAAATTCATTTAAAAATTTAATTATGTAAAAAATTATTAAAATACTCTTTATGAGTATCTAATTATCTGAAATTGAATCTTTACCCCTATTCATATGTAATACTATTTTCTATTTATATTCTATATAATTAATTAATAATTAAATTAATAAAAACACAAACACTAAAATTTAAATTTAAATAATCAAAATCAAATATTTCAAATATCAACTTAAATAACTAAAAACAAATATCCAAATAACAATTTAAATGACATTACAAGTTTACAACAAGACAACAACATTACAAGTGTAATTAATTATATAGGTTTATCCTTAATTATTAAAAAAAAATAGATAGGTTCCAAAACCATTCTTTTGTCACAAGTGTGTGTATATATATTATAAGTTTATATAAAAAAAGGTATATATATTATAATTAATAATGTTATAAGTTATAATTTTTGTAATGTTAATAAAAAATAAAAAATAAATATGTTTATATTTAAAGTAAATATATTAAAAATATATATAATAGTAATTATAGTCCTTACAAATTAATGCAATATATAAAGTATATATATTAAAAGATATTATAAGTTAATTAATAATCATAATTTCATGAATTATTTTCATTAACAATATGGGTTTGTCCTTAATTACATGAAATTAAAAAAAGTTAAATTCCAAAACTATCATAATCTCACAACTTCTCTTTAGATATATACGCTTTAAGTTTATATAAACAAAAATATACATATATATATTAAAATTAATTATTTTATAAGTTATAATTTTTATAATGTTAACACAAAATAAAAACTAAATATGTTTATATTTAAAGTATATATAATTTTTAGTATATATATAATAGTAATTATATTCCTTATAAATTAACACAATATATAGAATATATATTAAAAGACATTACAAGTT
>NW_018397267.1:6809445-6816065 GCF_002168275.2 Theobroma umbraticum | reverse complement strand
CATAGTTTTATGAATTAATTTAATTAAGAATATGAGTTTGTCTTTAATTATATGAAATAAAAAATAAACATAATTGGGTTCGGATAGCAGGTACCCTAGGGGTGGTACTTGAATGCTACCCGAACTCAACACAGATAGTGAAATTACTATCCAAACATGTCTCAAACCCAATTATAGGATACTTTGACCTTATATAATTGGATCGGATACTTGTGGGTACCTTGTAATAGGATATCCATACTTGGCTAAAGTTTTAGCTCATGATAATTAGTATCAGAGTAAAATTAGACTAAGAAAAGATTTAGGAAGAGCTAGGTTAGGCAAAATGAGTCCAACTTTCCAAGGGAAAGGTAATAGCAGAGCAAGGGTCAATTCAAGAGCTAGGCACGATTAGTCGAATCCTAAAAGCTAATTCGATCCAAAGGGAGAGTAAGGGTCGACAAACCCCAAAGAGACAAGGGAAATTTAGGAACAAAAAATCAATTTTGGGTAAGGTTCAATAACTTTGAGGGTCATGGAGAAGAAGAATTTACTTAGAATCGAAGCCGTGAAATTTGAGAAAAGAAAAAAGGAGTTTTGAAAAGATGACATCAATTGGTGAATAGACCACATCACGCTCGAACGCCTTCGTTTAAGATAGTGTGAGCATTGCAAACATGGAAATTACGCATACACGTGTCGTAAAGCATTATAAGTCTGAGGGTATTTTGCAAGAATTAGATAATCATGTATCTTACCTTGAGATGATTATCAACCACGAGGTGTGGAGTAACTTCGAATGTGTTGAAGACAACATCAATTAGTTGGAGTCCAATAGCCATGAGCTTTAGGGGGAATGGACAAAATAGTGAATAATTTAACTCGTAGCGATGTGGGGCTAGATGAATTAATGGTAGCAATATAGCAGTGACAATGGCAATTGACATAGGTTGTCAAAGGTCTCAAATAGAGAGTTGTGCATATAGCTGACAAGTATTAGGAAGTCGAAAAATGTGACTTCTAGATTAGGCAATTTGAACAATTGAGCTTTGGCATTGGATTGACTACCTAAGCATCAAGTTCAAACTCCTCGTATCCTATGGGTGCCACAAATGGAGACATCGTGCACATGGGAGCCATGTACTTGAACGTCATAAGCTAGCCGTGAGCTAGAGATCCACATGGCAAAGTACATCTGGACTTAAAAGTGTTTTAAAGACAGCTAATGGGAGGCTACTTCAATCGTGTCCAAAACATTCGAGGTGAACCCGTTAAAGACTTGTAGGGGAAAGAGACCGCAAGGCAATGAGGGCATTACCTATATCAAGTGGAGGAGAATGTCACGGTCCACGATCCCGTAACTAGTCTGGCTTGACAAAGGGCTTGGACTAGCAGCACACACTTGTGCCACACATTGCTCAGGGGCACAAATTGAGCCTGGGGCGATATCACTTGGGGCTCATCGACAATCAGTATCAAGCCACCATTGATTAGGGGTTTCTAGATGTCCCACACACGTGCAAACTTGAGGGCCATGAGCCATTGGGCTGCACTTCATTCGGCCATAGATACATAGGGAGCCCAATATAAGAGAATTGCAAGGATAAAAGGAGGAATTCTTGTGTATAGATATCTACAAATTATTATTATTTACTTGCGCTATGACTTTAGGCTAGTGGTGTTTTAGCTAGAGATAGAATATTTATTTATTTAAATCTCTTGTTAACTATTCCAATTGTAATAGACAACAGAAGTATAATTGCTTTAGGATTGAGAAAAGCTATACCATAAATAGTACCTTTAGGTATTAGGGAAAGACAATAGAGTCAAATTGCACAAGTAGTCATGTTCAAACCTATATTATAAATTGCACTCATATTCAAGCGTTCAAGTAATTAAGGCTATGTTTGTTTTCTTTGGGAATAAAATAATTATTTTTTTTAAATTTTTTTAATTTCTTCAAGTTTAGTTTCATTTTCAAGCATTCAATAATTTAGGCTATGTTTGTTTTTTTGAGAATAATATAATTATTTTTTTCTAAAATTTTCTTAATTTCTTCAAGATTAGTTATTTTTGCTTTTACATTATTATGTAATATTTAGGGTTAAGTTTGCTTAAACTTTCATACATAAAGCCTTAAGTGCCGCACGGATCTTGACTAAACTTTCAGCCTGTGACAATAAGTTGCTTCCTAGTTTCTTACAATGATAAGCACTACTACGAGCTTATTCTTCTAGTTCCATCGCAGATTATTCACGTTAAAAGCTTTTAAATGAAATATTATCAAATATACTATGAACAAAAATTGAGGGAGAAATGCTTAAGGATTTGAAAGAGAATTAGTCCGAATTTGAGGTATGTAATTTCTACCGTTAAAGTTGATATCATTGAGGCTAAAAGAATAACCTCTTACATTATCACGAAATTTTCACATCAATCTTATTTTGTTATTGTACCAGATAAATTCATATTCTATAATTTTAATCTAAATAAATTTTTATATTAATAAAAAAAAATCACATGAAACACATGACTTTACTGATTATTAGGCTCATTGATCAACTGATATCCTTTGCACTCGCTGTAAATGGTGTGACTTTTTTATGTGATGAAATTGGTTGATTGGAATGATCACGTTTCAAGAGGAAAATTTTCACACTGAACCAATTTTACCATGTCAAAAACATCAAGTTAGTGTCTGTGTGTGCATAAAATACAATAAGATAACGCTCATGTGATACATATGACATATTTTTGTAAATCTATTTAAGTATAAATCATGAGATAAGAGTTTATCTAAGTACAACAAAAGAATAGAAATTTTATTTAAAAATAAATGAAAAAGTTCATGAGTTTATATAGTAATTTGACTTATAATTTACGTTTCATGTCATTATTTTTTTTTTTCATTTTTACATTTGGACTTTGCACATCCTTTGTTGAAGCGGATTCGAGCAAAATTTGGGGTACACTAGTTTGATTGATGGAAAAAGTTTTTTAAAAGAATACAATTTTTTATTTCTTTTGACACATCTATTATATAAGTAAAAGGAAACCTTAAAAGGTTTTTTTTATAAAAAAAACATACTGAAAAAGAAAAAGAACGGTAAAAAGAGGCTCCTGTGCAATGCACGAGTCATAGCTTAATACCAACAATGACTAACCTTCCAAATTGCTTTAAAAAATTTATTACATAAGTAAAAGGAAGTTTCAAAACCGCTTCTTTCTTTAGCCACTTGGAAACCATAAAAAAAAAAACATATTAAAGAAAGAACAAAAAGAGGTAGAAAGAGGCCCATGTGCGTTGCATGGACCATAATCTAGTACCAGTAATTACTAACCTTCCAAACTGCTTTGAAAAATCCAGAAGATAATTAATAGACAAGAGGCACGTACTCGGGAATGATTGGAGAGACGAGGGAACGAAAATTCAATACATCGACAAGGAGATCACTTTCGAAATTATATATGAATCGTGAAAAAGAAATGTAAACTGTTATTTCTTCATTAATTTCTAGTGTTGTGTTCTACAATCACTTCTGTGCTATAATTTATCCACAGCCACAGGGCATTGTTAATAAAGCAGCAGGGCCAAGCTCGGCTGTCAGGACCAACCCCATTCACCACAAACTTTTTCTACCAAACATATATAGAATCGTCATCCTATGTCAATATCAAAGAGAAAAATAATGTGTTGGGTGGCATCTGCATGCTTCTCATTCACCCTTTGGATAATGACTAGTCAATTAAGAAGCGAAACCAAACTGAGATCCTAAGACTATGGTTCTATTCAATGATTTTAATTTGCCCAATTCTTTAATTTGAATCCATATTTGCTGTTGCTTCCAACTTAAAAGTTTCATGAATAATACAATCATTTGAACTATATATATATATATATATATATATATATATATATTTGGTTGGGAATCTGTTAAGCATGATTTGAACATGATATGGCATCCTAACGAGTTATGTGAAGTTAATAAATTCAATTTTTTTTTTAAAAAAAAAGCATGATGTGAACAAGCGTATAGGCAAAAGTTAAAAAGCAAATAAGTGAAGCTTTACTATGTGTAAAACCTATCCCCGAAAGAATGTTTTAGTCAGATACCATAATTTTTATATTGATTGTAAAGTTATTTTGAGGATGACATTGGACGTCTGTACTACAGTCCTGATGAAGTCAACAAAATTAATCTCATCCCAAAATGAAATATAAGTACAAGACGGTATTAAGAGCTTTCTCCATTTTTTATGTGAATCTAGTGGATTCAGATGAAGCTTGGACTTTTTGGGTCTGAAGAGTGCCACAAAAGTCTTCTCAAAATTAAGGAACGTTCCAACATCAGGGGTTTTACTCGGTTTTATTCAAGGTATCTCTTAAGTGTTTGGATGACATTTTTCAGATTCAGGTAGCTTGCTAGGTTCTTTTCTCTTCCATGGCAACTATAGCAGATGTGATGCGCTACGTCTATCATCTGTGTCCTCATAATTTTGTTTCTGGACGTGAGCCACTGGTTAAAGTCAACTAATTTATGGGTTGATTGCAAACCTTGTGGGTCAATATCGTGGCATAGAAATCTGATACAATGAAATTTGAGACTTTTGATCATCAGGATGATGCAATGAAATTCTTCAGTGACGAATGCTTGATGGAAAAATGAATCGGGTCGAGGACCATCCATCTTCACCTTAATTGGAAACTAAAACATACTTAGAACTTTGGGTGCAAAATTTTCTAGAATTCCAAAGCAAGAATTCATCTTCATGAATTATGCTTAGGCAAGATTATGACTACCAGGGTATTTTCACCAACCACCACTTCATGCAACCATAGTTACATGTTCGTACTATAAGCAAAAATGGAGCCTTGACCTTAACAAACAATGCATTTTCCAATAATTGAACCCAACATCTTTACAATTTGCTTTTGGTACCAAACTAGTAGGTATGAATTGAAGTAAGATCCCTTTCCGATTGAGTAATTTTATATTATTATTATTGAAATTCAATAGTAAGCAATCAAAATAGTTTCTTTTTCAAAATTTCCTTTCGGATTTAATTTCTTTTTTTTCTCAATATTTAGTGCAAATCAAATAGAGTTGACTTAATTAAGGTTATAATATCTGTTTATTTTATTCAATTAAGGGAAATATAAAAATAGTACGAAATCAAGTTTTTTTTTTTAATTTGGAGTAATGGAGACTTTTTAAGTAGGGAAATGAGAGATTATACACAAACCAATGAGTCAAATATTCGGGTGCATATGAAATCAAGTTTCATTTTAAAGTTAGAATATAATAACATATAATTAATTGATACCATTCTTTGAATGCGTGTTGTGCAGTGCTAATATTTTTTTCATCCATAATCATAGTCTCAAACCTTAATGCAGTTTCAGAAATCAAATCCTATCTTTTTTAATGAATTTAAGATAAGTTTAAAATCTCATTAGAAATGATAGATTCAATTAAATGGTCAATTACACTAAACAAGAAATATTGATGGCGCCCTTATTTATATCTAGCAATCAGGTTTCTAGACCGGTACGCATGAGTGGACCCAGCTTTGTAGGAGTGGTGTCAGATAACACCACTCAATTGTGTATACTACTTATCTAAAGTTTTATATAATTAATGACACTAATGAACCTACTAATTTTTTTACAATTTTATAAAGAATGGGGTCAAAGAGTCTAAGTAAATTTATCAAAAAGTAATTTATATACTAATATTTAAATACTAAAAGATAATTTTTTTATAATTTTAGATTTAATTAAAAAAGTTAAAATTTAAACTACTCTCCCTCTCCCTCTCAAAAAATTCAAGTCTTACTTTGAGACTTGTATCTTTTCCTCCTTTTTGTCTTTGACTGCTTTTTTCACTCTCTCAAAACAACTCATCTAGACTTTAATTGTAATTAATTTTTAATCCAAATTAAGTTTTTAAATACTTTATATTTAAATATTTTTTATTAATTTAATAGTTTGAGACCTAAATAGAATCTAGCTAATAAAAAATAGTATTACATGTCAAATAATATCTTGAAATTATAAGTTTTTTTTTATTTTGTAGATATATTAATTGATTATTAGATTTTTGTATTTAATTTTATGTGACTTGTAGATGTTTATACTTAGTTTTAATTAATGAATAGAAATTTATCAAATTGTTTGTGGTTGACATTACTGAGAAAAATTTCTGAGTTCACCCTACTTGCTTATTACAACAATCTTATAATTAATTTTTTACAAATATATGACTTGAATTTAAAACAATTTCAGATTTTTTTTATTTTAATGTGTTTACATAAACTCTATACATTACGTGTATGTAGACAGAGAATCCAACAAAGAAAGAAAAAGTATAATATTAAGATTAACTAGAGTCATGCCCTGCTTCTTGTGGGTGTTCATTTTTTTATTAAAAATAATTTTAAATTATATAATATTATGAATAAAAAATAAAAAAGAAATAATTTTAAATTAAAAAATATTATAAATAAAAATAAATTAAAGGTAATTATTTTAAAAAATCAATATTTTAAAAATATTTTCTGATATCTTACTAAGCAAAATTTTTAATTAAATAAATTTTTTAAAAACATTTTATTTTTTATATCTTAATATATGCTAATGT
>NW_018397267.1:6808510-6809435 GCF_002168275.2 Theobroma umbraticum | reverse complement strand
ATATTTTGTTAATTACATGATTCTAATAGGGAAATAAAATTCATGTTGAGAAGATATAATATTTATAAAATAATTATTGATAAGCTACATAATTTATGTTGGTGTATTTTCAAAATTAAAGGTTATGTCACATGATGAAAGCTATTTTAGCTCAAAGGTTATGTCATATAAA
Source organism: Theobroma umbraticum (assembly GCF_002168275.2). NCBI lineage: Eukaryota > Viridiplantae > Streptophyta > Magnoliopsida > Malvales > Malvaceae > Theobroma > Theobroma umbraticum. Next base: position 6,809,263 of record NW_018397267.1, on the reverse strand, counting down.
GTGACATAATGTGTCTATTAGATTATAAGCAAGTTTTCATATGAATGATTATGTTTCTTGGTAAAATGACATCTAAAAGTTATGAGACATATTGAAAAGACACCATAGCTCAAAAGTTAAATATAAAAAGTTATTATTTCAAAATATAACTCAAAGATTATGTCTTATAGAATGAATAATTATCTTTTCATAAGATGATTATTGAAACAATATCTTTATCCAAAAGTTATGTTAGGCAAAATGAAAAAATATTTTTTAGACAAAATGGTGCCTTAATGAAATGGTTGTGTTCTCGAAGAATAGACACTTACAAGCCTATTTAAAAGGCTTGTTACCAACCATTTTGAAATAAAAAAAAATCAAACACAAAACAAGAACAGAAATATCAAGAGCAAGAAAGTGTTGTGTTTTATTAATATAACTACTTAAGTTTCTATCAACTACAAAAGCTTTCAAATTCCTTATATTCTACTTGCTACATAAAGTAGATTCTAAGGTCAAACAACTTTGTAAACCCTTGAGTGTATTTAACAGTCTACTCTCATTAAGTGCAAGATGAAATTAGACGTTGGCTTCATTGTATCCCTAAGACTACTTGCATTATTCTCTTTTGCATACCAAGTGATAGGGGCAAAATAAATTTTAAATATAGCATCTATTTAAAGACTTGCAAGTATCTTAGAACTCTATGAACAACATATTAATGGTTTTTACTTGGATTACTTGTAAATCGACTTAGCATCCCAATCGCAA
>NW_018397267.1:6808139-6808500 GCF_002168275.2 Theobroma umbraticum | reverse complement strand
TGGCCTTGTACAAACCAAGGCATACATTAGGCATCTAATCATCTTTGCATATTCATATTGTACTATTGGCTTGTCTTTGTTGGGTACTTAACATCGCAATCGCAAAACTAATGAAAGATATGGGTATGGCAGATGTTATTCTTAGTATAAGAATAATGAGAGACAATACTGGCCTAGAATTGTCTCAATCTCATTACATTGAAAAGATTGTTATGAAGTATGGTAAGTCAAATTGTATGCCAAAAACTGCGCCTTATAATTCTAATATAAAGCTAATACCCAACAAAGACAAGCCAATAGTACAATATGAATATGCAAAGATATTGGATGCCTAATGTATGCCTTGGTTTGTACAAGGCCA
>NW_018397267.1:6783157-6808129 GCF_002168275.2 Theobroma umbraticum | reverse complement strand
TTGCGATTGGGATGCTAAGTCGATTTACAAGTAATTCAAGTAAAAAACATTAATATGTTGTTCATAGAGTTCTAAGATACTTGCGAGTTTTTAAATAAATGCTATCTTTAAGACTTATTTCACCCTTACCACTTGGTATGCAAAGAAAAATAATGCGAATAGTCTTAAGGATACAATGAAGCCAATGTCTAACTTCGTCTTGCACTTAATGAAAGTAGACCGTTACACACACTCGAGGGTTTGCAAAGTTGTTTGGCCTTAGAACCTACTTTCTGCAGTAAGTAGATTATAAGGAATTTGGAAGCTTTTGTAGTTTATGGGAACTTAAGTATTTATGTTAATAAAACACAACACTTTCTTGCCCTAGATATTTCTACTCTTGTTTTGTGTTTAATTTTTTGTTATTTCAAAATGGTTGATAATAAGGCTTTTATATAGGCTTATAAGTGTCTCTTTTTCAAGGACGCAACCTTTTCATTAAGGCACCATTTTGTCTAAAGGCATCCTTTCATTTTGCCCAACACAACTTTTGGATAAAAGTATTATTTCAATAATCATCTTATGAAAAAATAACTATTCATTCCATAAGACATAATTTTTGAGTTATATTTTGAAATAATAACTTTTTATATTTAACTTTAGAGCTATGGTCTCTTTTCAATATGCCTCATAATTTTTTGATGTCATTTTACCAAGAGATATAACCATTCACATGAAAATCGGCCTATAATCTAATAGACACATTATGTCACTTTATGTGATAACCTTTAAGCTAAAATAGCTTTTCATGATGTGACATAACCTTTGAGTTTGAAAAAACACCAACAATCCCCCACCATTTTCAAAATTTTCAAATACCAACAACTTTGGGAACCTTGTGCATAAATGAAGGTATCCTGTAGATTTGAAATCACTTAGTTGGTTGGTTCTAGTCTAAATTGAGTAGTTGACCAAGTATTGAACCATCAATTCTTCATTTGACTAGTCTGGCCACTAAATACACACAAGCTTTCTTGCTCACTTTGTATCTAGTTTTGCCAACACATTCTATGACCATGTGGTTTGCATCCATTCATAGATGCTGTCAAAGTCAAGCCTTTAACTCCTAGAAACGGCCACACTTCCACTCACATAGGTAACCCACATCAGAAGTACCCCGTAATTATAGTACTTCAATATATACATGTTATGGGTCTATTAAGAACTTTTTTTTAACCTTACTTTACACATTACGGGAATCAAACACTATACACCTTGGGATGAAAATATAAATTAGTGCTTGCAATCATCCATGTGGTAGAATGGTCAGTACCCGAGACTTGCAGGTCAACCACAAGTGTCGAGGTGAGCTCCCACTATTGGAGATTTAGTTGATAGGTTTGAGACCCATCCCTCTTGAGGTCTTTATTACCAAGTCCTTGTTTAGAACTTTGGTAAGCAGATTCGCTAAATTTTCATCAGACTTCACATAACTTATAGTGACCATACCATCACTAATTCTTTGTCTTACAACACTATGTCGAAGTCCAATATATTGACTCTTTCCATTGTATTCTTGATTATGTGCCTTTGATACAGTTGTTTCATTGTCACAATATATCAAGATTGCTGCCGTTGGTTTAAGCCACAATGAAATTTCATAGAGTAAATCTCTCAACCATTTTGCTTCTTTGGTGACAGATGCTAAAGCTATAAATTTAACCGCCATGGTGGAGTTTGCTTGACAAGATTGTTTATTTGAACCCCAAGAAATAGCACCTTCACTAATTATAAAAATCTAACCAGTCGTATGATTCGTTCTATTTGAGTTCCAACTAGCATCTGTATACCCTTCTAAAACTGAAGAAAAACATGATTAACAAATGCAATAATTCTTTTGCCCCTTTTTTGAATTTCATCTAAATCCCATTTGCACGAACAATTTATACAATACAATTATTAAAATAAAATAAATATTTTTTGAAAGATAAAACGAATATTAATTACACTTATTCAAACTTTTTTAGTTTTAATGATGAAATTTTCTAAATTATCTTCAAATTTAATTACTACTTTCTTATCTTATGCTTTTATAATTATTTAGAATTAATCCACCTAGTGAAAATAATTTGGGGATCCTTCAATAATTTTGATAAATCATTATTAACTTTATTCAATTAATTGTTCATTTTTTTATTATTTATCAAAAAAGATTGTTTCATTTTTAACTTTTTACCTATTTTCATAAATTTAATTCGTGTATATAAAAAAGGAAATGACAAATAAAAGTCCTCGTTGGCCTAAGCCTTTCAGGCAACGGCTTCCTCTTTTCTTCTCTTCCGCTTCCTTCTGTCGCCAGTTTCCTCTCTTTCTAAAAATGCCTAGCCATCGTTCTCCTTTGGTAATTTGAGTTTTCTTTTAAAAGTCCTGCCACAAATTTAAAACCCCTTTCCTCGAAGTTGGGCATGGGCACCGTTTAAGAGCATTCTTCATTGTTTCTGTTTGACTCGCGTGGCAATTTGTTTTCTTTTGCTAAGTCTGATACAGAACTAAAACTACCAACTTGAAAAGGCAATTGTAAATGCCACGTGTTAAAATAAGGAAACTAAAACGTGGCAAGATGAGGAAACCTTCTTGAGATTTTTTTTAAGCATGTAATAGATTATATGCAACCGAAAAACAAGATCAAAACTTCTAGAACTCCAATATTAGCCAATCAAAATGATCTACTCAAAGTCAGGGGATATCACGGTGAGAAGAAACCTTAATGAATTAATTTCCCTGGAATTTTGATGATAAACTAATGCTAAATCAATACGGCAAGCATTGCATACTTGATGACATGATACTTTTGGCTTTCAGATTAAATCTTCTAGAATGAAGACGTGGAAATTTCATTTAAATATCTCGATCATGTTTTGTTTTTTTCCCCAAAAATCTCCATTGTATACGTATATAGTATCGACAACTAGGTTTTGTAAAGTTGAATTCTTTATAATCAATGCACTATGAAGACGTTAATTGGCGTGTTTCCCTTTGTTCAACTGAATACAGATGATATCTGGGGTTTTTTTCACTTATAATGAACTTAAGTCATGTCCATTTCACATAGAAAATGCAACCAGCTATAATTGCGGAGTTTTGAATAGGCCAAAGTTTCCACGTTGAATTCCAAGGAATTGGATCTTTGGGAAACAAAGTAGAAAGTTTGTTTTTAGTCTAACACTTTGAATTGAGAGAATTGTCTTCTCAACAAACGTGCTTTTTGAAAGCATTTTTTCTTCAATCAACCTTATCACGCTATCACAATTAATTAATTAATTAATTAATTAGCAGCATCTTTGATTTCCATGTATGTCAAATTAAGTGCTGTGCAGCTATTTAACATCATTATACATTTTTCACATTTACTAGTAATATAAAAAATACAATCTTTGTTAGTGTATGTAATTTTTATAATTACATTTTATTTATAATGTTGTTAAAATTTTGTATCTTGTAATAAAATTTACAAAGCATGTTGATAAAGAAAAAATATTATTAAAAATATATGTGCAATCCTAAATCAATTGTAGCGTGAAAAAAATTATTCATGTGAGGAAAAGTAATGTTAATTTCTACCCTAAACCCTAATATTCTAATTAGGACAAGAGTTGAACTTTGAAAAATTAGGTTCCACTTTAGTTTATGGAGGTAAATTAAGCTTCATTGTTAGCTTAATTATTACAGTAGTGTCCTGATCTTCAATACAAATTAAGATTCTTATTAGACTAGACTATGTGTTTACGTATCCTAGACTCTTAAAATGACATGAAAATTAAGTTTATGTTAAATGTTCCATGTGAGAGGCAGCAATTCAAAGCCAACATGTACTACTGATTAAGCACGCAACTTGGAAAAGGTTATGAGAAAAATGTACACCCAGCGGCAGCCAAATTGTCTCCAAAATGTTTTGCTGACCACAAGAGAATTTACTTGACAGAAACTTGTTGATAGTTTAATCCAGAGGAGGAGGGAAGGGGTACTAGTAGGGGGGCCCCACCCCTCCAAAATTCTAAAATTTTATAAATTTTTTTATTTTTTAAAATTTTAATTTAATTATTTTAAAATTTTATCTTTATAAATATTAAACTTTTAATTTTCACCTCAAGCACGGAATCTCAAATTCGCTAGTGTTTTAATCAATTAACATATGCATAATTATTCTTTGAACCAAAGACAAAGGTTACACCGTTGCAAACCTCACCCATCAACATTTCGGAAACCAAACGTCCCAGCTGAAATTTTTGACTTTGAACAACTAAAAGCGACCTTTGTTTTCATATTTTATTAAGGGAAAACATAAACAACAGTAAATTTTTTGAAAGAAAAAAAAAAGGTTCAGAGCCTATAAAAGTTGCAACAGTACTGAAACATCATATATATATATATATATATATATATATATATATATATATATATATATATATATAAACAATCAATTAAGAGAATACATAGATCTGATAAAGTCCCAACGCTTCATTCAACAAAGCATCCTCTAAAATCTAAAGTTTAAAGATCAGAGAGACTGACTTCATTCATCCATATATATAGATTTCTTCCATTGATAATGGAAAGTAGTGGGAGCTTTTCCTCGGATGGGATCATCCATTGACCTCTGCATTGGAAAAAGGCTAAACTTTTGAAAACTATGCACGGTTAAACATATTGACCAAGTTCCTAATTATCTCATTATTAATCGGAAGGATTAAGCACCAAAAGTCTGTTTTTGAGAATAAAAGTGGATCTCTGTTCATATTTTTGCCTGATGTAGGATGGAAAGAAGGGATTTGTGGATGTTTTGCCAAGTATTAAGAAGTTATTTGGAATATAATTAACGTCGTACATTGACTTCAAAATTACCCAATGGCCAATAGCCAAGTGCTTATAACTAGTGAATGGAGGTTGATGAAAAGTTAGCTGGTACGAAAAATCATGCTTTAGATGTTCTGGTTAGGCAAACAGTCGAGTAAGTTTCACAGGTATTCAACCCCTTAACCACCAACATGTTTGATACGATGAAAACGTGTGAGCTCACATGTAAGAGTGACACTCTAATTACCTCATAAGGAGGACTTATACATGTAACATCTGTCCAAATAATTGCAAAAGCTGACGTTTGTGAAGCTGTCAATGAATCTACATAATTTTTAATTTATGGGCACACACATTAATTGCACCATTGTACAAAGGATCCAAACAGAGGTTGTTGGGTCCTTATTTTGCACAACTTCAGATTATATTGATTTTTTTTTTTTTAAGTTTGGAGGGGTTGGCAGTTAAACAATTTCAGTAGCCAAGAGTTTTTATTAAGTGCTATTTGACTTCTAAAGACATAGCTGGTTGGAAATTGGAATTGTTGCCTGCAAAGCAATCACCTACTCCACAGGTACTTTAGCCAACTAAATTTTGCCATATATCTGCAAGGAACGAAAGCCATATCTAGCTAGTTCTAAATTTCTTAGCACTGGTTTAAGAAATAAATGAATGGAAGACTTACTGATGAAGAATAATGGAAATTTTATATGGTTATCTGTTTTTGTTTCCTCGTTTGTGGTAAGAAATACTATATATATCAAAACAATGAAGTTTTCTACAAAGAAAAAGGAACAATCAACTAATACCTTGTGATGAATATGTAAAAATATCATGAATATCGAAGGCACAACATCCTAGTAATTTAGATAAGCAGGTCCTTTATTTCTATTCCCAAGTGTACATTAAATTTAGCCTCCCACTTAAAGAGTTGAAGTGGGTTGTGGTTTAAACTTTAAATCTTCCTCTCTCTTTTAGTAATCTGCCCACTTAAATATTTTAATCCATGGTTTTAATATGAAATGTGGCATGTAAGCCTTCAAATAGGAGAAAGTATTGCAACAGAACCATCATGATAAAAGTAACGGATGCATAAGATTTAGCTGTTTGTTCATACTACAGAAAGGAACTAAGTGAAACAGAATTTAATTAATTAATGACATAATGAAATCTCCGAACGACGATGAGGCCCTTGAGATAACCATAAATGGCGTGACAGAAGAAAAAGCACCCCTATTGTCGTTTAATCAAAGACCTGTTGAGCAAAGAAGGAAATGACTTTATGGCGATGAACGAATCAAACAAAAAGGCTTTCAATTAAAGCATAAAAAACAAACGAGATAAAATACTTATATGAGTACTGGCATGCTATATTTCCACTAAAACATTATCAAGATAGGAGATAACCCTTTTTTTCTTACACAAATATGGAAGGTTCACCTAAACAAAACAACCCTTTTGCCTCATTTCAACGCCCATTGCATCAAGTTGTCCACTCATAACAACCCCACTCTAAAATTTGCTCATACAAAATATTTTCTCCTTGGCTAGTGGTTGGTAACCAGTGAAAGTTGTGAAAGGCCATATTTAGTTTTGTTTAATTCACAATCTCTAGCTTCGTAGCTTTGGTGGTGTTTGTATTTTATCTCTTTATGTAGGTTGTGGCAGAGAGATTAATAATTTGTTTATATATATATATATATAAAAATCAAGCTTTGTAATTCTAAATGTAATAAAATGTTTTATATTTTTTTCTTGTTTTGTTCTACGGATCTCTCAAGGGAAACTTGTCCCAATTGTCAATCGAGTAGGTTCAAGTTTGATTCAAACATCATTTTCAGCAAATCCTATATTGTTGGTGAGAACTGGCATGCAAAATTCATAAGACATTTGGACTGATCCAATCCTACCACAACCAATGTCAATGGAAAACCACCCTTAGTCCTTTAATAGCAACTCAGAAAATGTTTTCGGAACATAAGCCAAGGATTTCCTTATTCCCCTGAAGTTTTGGTAGCTACACTTTCCATAATTGCTTGGATAGGGAGCATTTTCAAGACGGTGCATTGAACTTCCGAAATACACAATTTTCGAGTCTAAAACTTCCATTAATATGGAGCTAGCCAGGTTCAACCGCCATACTTTGTCTTTGTAACGCTGGACATTGTGGCACATGTTTGCAAGGAATCAAATCAAAACAAAGACCAAGTCAACTATTCCACGGATAACTGTACTTTTGGGTTCGTCGGCCCTTCTTTTTCACATGCCAATATGGCTTTCCTCCTTCCAATTTTGAAGTCACACTGACAATTGACAGTAATACAATTTAATTTCTTCTTCTTCTTCTTTTATGAACGACTTGCAATTTTGACCGTAGTATTTGCAATGTACTTTTTAAGTAGCAACCAAGCAAAATAGATTCTTTTTCTTCAATACTTTTGCTTCGAAACCGCCTCCAAAGTTATGACGATGATTGTTCCGACTGACAAACGTGATTTAAAGAGAGGATATTTAAAACACAGTCATTCGCTTTGGTGATCTGTGGAAAATTCTTGATATGACCTTAGAATATCAGAAATGATCTCATACATCTTTCCAATAGTTTCTAATGCGTCGCAATCCAATACTGGGAGCAAGAAATAGCGTACAAACAAGTTGCTTTACCCATGCTTTGACCGTTGGAAAACTGTTGACAAACTATTCCTGCTAAAAGTTATACATCCATCCCGTGGCAAGGAAGAAATTCAGAAAAAAGAAGATGAAAATCTGGGTTGTGACTTTTCAAAAACCCTTTTCTTTTTGTATTCTCCAAAGGGGATTATATGCTGTCAATGACGAGATCATTTATAGAAGTTTTGGCCTCTTATTCCCAATGGTCTTCAAAGGTGTTCTACTTTGTTTTTTATGAACAAAAAAATGAAGGTGCTGCCTCAATTCGAATGGTCCTTCACAGTTGTGCAAAGGTATAGATAAGAGTACACGAATGAACGAAGAGGAGAAAAAATAGAACCACCTCTGACTTCACCAACCATCTATTTCAAAATAGAATAAGCACCAAATTGCAGAGACATTGTACCCCACCTACGTTCTCTTACCATCTCCCCTCACTTCAACTCTCACAAGAATTTGGAAAAATCATTGGATTCCAATGTTAGACCTTCCATTTTGAGTTCAATAACTTTGAATTATTGTTTGTCTTTTGGGTTACTTCGTTTGATTTTGTCTTTGTAACAGTGTGAATTAACTTGGGTTTGGATTGATTTCTTTTCTTTTTCCTTCTTTATACAATAGTATAATGGAAGCAACAAATTAGACATGTGCATAAAGGCTGATAATAGTGATACAATTAATTATCAAGTGCTATGCCATTTTTCAGTTGGTGAATTTTTTTTTCTGTAAATTGCATGCTATTGATCTAACACGTACAACGAATTTTTAATTTGGACCTTCCACGTAAAAGGCTATCGTTTTGTCAAAATAAAAAAAATTAATCAAAATCTAAAATCTATATTCAATTGCTTATAAGCAAATCGAATGAAAGAAAAAAAATTATGTTTACATATGAACCAATGCTAGTTGAAAACAGAGGACCCTGTTTGGGCCATAAGCAATGAAACATCCAGAATTGACTTGTAATATGCATTGACCATGTTGCATGAAGGTGAAAGGGGTGTGCATAAGGATTCCGGCCTATCATGTTTGAACACTATTCATTTAATTCAAAGAAAATTAAAAATGAAAAATATTCCCCCAACAAACCCCACAACTCAGCAGCCTCTCCCCTTTTTCCCTCCGCCTCTTACTTGCATGTATATATACTCTCATTCACTCGGAATGGACTTGCACCACTTCTCTGCACCTTACAACAATAGAAGGTGAGAAAGAGAAGAGAGTGAGAAAAAAGAGAGAGCACCTTCCCAAGAATTCTTGGGGGCAAAAGTGCAGCGAAGTGAGAAAAACCAAATAACTCCACCAACCCAAAGCTCTATCTCTCTTTTTCTCTCAGGAACTAAGTATATTTGAGTTTTGCTTTTTTCACGGTGAGTGCTGTTCTTGCAATTCCTTGAGTTTGTTTGTAGAGAAAACAAATAGAGAAGAAGGGTTTTTAAACTGTTACCACCAAGTGTTTTGATCCTTGTGGCTTTTCTGTTTTGGTGTTTTTCAGCTACTTTTTGTAGCCTTCAAGAATTTCAAGCACTGGCATTTTTTATTAGGTGATGCTTTTGCTTACAGAGCCTTGAAAATCTCATTTCAACAAACTTAAAAGTGATTTTTATTAGGCTTTTATATGACCCAAAGAATGTTAACATCCAAGCTCTTATCTTCTTCCCTTTTTAAACCACTTCCTTACAAACAAACAACATATATTAGCACTTAACAATTTTCACATATCACTGTAAATTCCAACTTTCTTTTGTTTCTTTATCATCTGGGTAACGTTCCATTTCCCTCTACAATAAAAATCCAGGAAAAAAAAAAACAGGAAACAAAAAATGGATGGTATAGAAAGGGCGCGAAATCCCAGCAAACGAACAGGCCATAGCAGCATAGGCAGGAGCCTAAGCAGGAGTAGCTGGAGTATGGAAGATGTGTTTTCACGTTCCAAGCACTCCAGAAGAAGTAGCCGTGTGGATGAAGATGAAGAAGCTCTAAAATGGGCTGCAATCGAGAAGCTACCCACTTATGACCGGTTGAGAACCAGCATCATGCAATCCTTCGTGGATCATGAAATTGTTGGAAACAAGGTGGAGCACAGAGCAGTTGATGTAACAAAGCTTGACATGGATGACAGACAAAAATTCATCGACATGCTCTTCAGGGTTGCAGAGGAAGATAATGAGAGGTTCTTGAAGAAGTTTAGAAACAGGATTGATAAGTAAGTTTGTTCTCTTGTCAAAGCTCTGGATTATTATGTTAGGTTTCCTTTCTTTTCTGATTAGGCATTATGGAACTATGGCTTTTAATACTGTTCAGCATAAGTCACCATCTTTCAACCCTTCTAACCTAATTTCATTGCCAAAATTTCTTCTTTAGCATTATGATGGTGTGAAAACACCAGAATTAGATTATTTCTCAGAGAAAATTTTTCAATTTTCTTTTTGGTCAAAAAATTAGATTCATTGCACAAACGGCTAGAAGCTTGCATCAGTCAGGATCACAGCCCCAATATTACAATTTCTAACATACTAAGCTCAATACAGTCAGGAGCATTATATAGAAACAAAATCTTCCTCAACGTTAACTTCATTTTTTGCGTTTATTAGCGGCTGTAATGTCCTAATAATTATGCCTAGTCTTTCGTTTTGATTGTTAGGAATTGCCTCTAAGTCTCGCGTAGGTTGTTGGTTCTGTTGAACTATATGAATTCTATATATTACCATAAGTTTCATATTTGTCTGTGTCATTTTTTTTTTATAAACAGTAAATGGCCTTTTGTCTTTATTATGTTATCTTTTCCCTCTATTACTTCAAGAAAGTTCATATTGTTTGGAAAGCAAAATGGAAAAGAACCCAAAGCTCGGCTTTCGCCTTGATAATTACAGCATGTTACTAAATTTGGTTGGATTCATTGAACTAGTCTGCCTAGTTGTATTGTTTTCACATACTTTTCTTGCTGGACCTTGCTTGAGTCGGTCATTATCTCATGGAAAGACAAACAAATTAAATCAAGGGAAGAATTTTCGTACACTGAATTTGTGGTGGGAAGGAATCAACACTTTTTCATTTTCTCTTCTCTTCTTAGAACAATTGTAATCAGATGTTATTAATGCTCTCTCAGCATCATTGACTTAAATCAATGCTAACTTAAACATCATTATTCTGCACTTGATTTATATCTTTAAAATTTTCCCAAAGTTAAAACCCATTAGTATGGGATAAAAAACGTTATTTTTCTCATTACGTAACGTTTTATTCTAAACAATATCAAGAATTGTTAACAACAATTCACAACTTTTACATGTTATCTCTTAATTAATTACCATATTTTCTTGTGATCACAGGGTTGGAATTCGACTTCCAACTGTAGAAGTGAGGTTTGAGCACTTGACAATAGAAGCCGACTGCTACATTGGCAGCAGGGCTCTTCCTACAATTCCAAATGTTGCTAGAAACATTGCAGAATCGGCTCTTGGCATGGTTGGAATCAGACTTGCCAAGAGAACAAATCTCACCATTCTTAAAGATGCATCAGGGATTGTTAAGCCATCAAGGTGAATTTAAACGCCTCAAGTTACTTCACTACGAGGCCTACTCATTTATTTATAAATATTGATATAACTTTCTTTTCTTAGGATGACACTCTTACTAGGTCCACCCTCTTCTGGGAAAACAACCCTTTTGCTGGCATTGGCGGGCAAGTTGGACCCAAGCTTAAGGGTTAGTTACAATCAATTTTTTTTCTTTTTATCCCAACAACTCTGTTCAACTTGAGTACATAAATCTTCTTGTCAATATCAGTAACTTCAAGAAATCTGGAAAAGGTAATATGGCTGATTTTTCCATTAATGAAACAGGTTGAAGGAGAAGTGACCTACAATGGATATAGACTTAACGAATTTGTTCCTAAAAAGACATCTGCATATATCAGCCAAAATGATGTTCATGTTGGAGAAATGACTGTGAAAGAAACCTTAGATTTCTCAGCAAGATGCCAGGGCGTTGGGACTCGATATGGTAAAATTATACCACAAGTGCTCATAATTAATTAACAATTTGTAGTACATTGGTTCATGATTTACCAACGATAGAACTGTTTTGTTTTCACAGATCTCTTAAGTGAGCTTGCAAGAAGGGAAAAAGATGCAGGAATTTTTCCAGAGGCCGATGTAGACCTTTTTATGAAGGTAAACAAAATAAAAAAAAACTCCACAATCTAACATAGGCAAATATTTGTCATTGTGCATAAAGTCGTGCAAATGTATTAAACCCTTCTGATAGTCTATTGTGTTGGTTTTACATTCATTTCATATCATCACATGGTTTTGAATTTTCAGGCAACTGCAATGGAAGGAGTTGAAAGCAGCCTTTTCACTGATTACACCCTAAAAGTAAGCTAAATCATTCCAAACTCTTCTGCCTTTGGAAAAGAAAGAAAAAAACTCTCTTTTTAGCTTTCCTTGTAACTTTTACTGCAAGAATACTTCTTAGGATGTCTTGTTTGTTTTTACCAAATCTTATCAAAAATCAGGTCTTTATGACTTTCTGGCAAATAAGGTTCAACCATATCAAACAAGGTCTCCACCCATCTCATATTTTATAATTTCTTTGTCAAAAGTTTCTCCTTACCTACTCTCTTCTGACTCCTTTCACCAATAACGTCGTCGGTGGATAATATGGGCCATAGCGCCTAAGGCCCCTTTGTGCTTCCCATTTCAATAATTTTGCTCATTCTAAAAAGAAGAAGATGCCCAATCACCTACTGCTCTGAAGTCAAAAAACAGTAATAATCTAGTCGAAAAGAACAGTTACCAACCGTGGTAGTAATAAGTATGGAATTCTAACAACCCCTTCTTGTTCCTCTTGAATTGGTCAGCTTTTGGGGCTTGACATATGTAAGGATATCATTGTTGGAGATGAGATGCAGCGTGGAATTTCTGGAGGACAAAAGAAAAGAGTAACAACAGGTTTGATTATTTTAGTCCCTAACCTTTTTTGTTGTTAAATTTGCTTTTTGTTTTTAATCCATAATGTTCTCTTGTTTACCCCATCTAATAAGTAATTAAACACTTTTTTGCTTCAACCATAATTGCCTAAAAAGCAAGTGGGAAACGTTCAAAGCCAACTTACTTGATGTGAAAACTAATCCAAATATATATTCATTGACCAAAATCTCAAAGTTGATCTCCCACCAACCCCTCCTTGGAGTCGGAAATGTACCTTGTTTTCCAGAAGATAGAACGCGCAGGCTTTTCCAGAGTCTTTAATATTATATATAGCTTAATTTTGTCTTCACTTTCACATAAAAAAATCTAAGATAGAATAATGAAGACAGCATAAGATATATAGGAGCGGGGCGCTACGGATTCATATGTTGCCAGAACAAAAAAAGTTAGGACATGTTTAAGAATTTGATATAAAATGGAGCCCATCAAGATAAGTTTATCTTCTTAATGTAAGTTTTATAATAATAGTAATGCAATGATTTGATTAATTATAGGGGAGATGATTGTTGGTCCCACCAAGACCCTTTTCATGGATGAGATATCAACGGGTCTTGATAGCTCCACGACTTTCCAGATAGTGAAGTGCTTGCAGCAGATTGTGCACCTTACAGAGGCCACAATCTTGATGTCCCTACTCCAGCCTGCTCCCGAGACTTTCGATCTCTTTGATGACATCATCCTTTTGTCAGAGGGCCAAATTGTCTATCAGGGTCCACGCCAGCATATCCTTGAGTTCTTTGAGAGTTGTGGCTTCAAATGTCCTGAAAGGAAAGGAACTGCTGACTTCTTGCAGGAGGTAAAATTGAAGTCATGATTAGTTCACAATATAATAACTTGTCAAAACAAGGCCCGTAGCCCAACCTTGAGCCATTTCGAATGCTGGCAAAAACTGGGCAAAGCCTGATTAAATTTGGGCTAACTGCTGCAAATGGTCTTGACTCTTAGGTGTCTTTGCATGAATAAATTGGTGCAACATAAGCTGACGACAAGTGAAATTGTCACAGGTTACCTCAAAGAAGGACCAAGAACAATACTGGGCAAATAGAAGCAAGCCGTACAGATACATTACAGTAACTGAATTTGCAAACAGGTTCAAGCGCTTCCATGTTGGAATGCGGCTAGAGAATGAGCTCTCTGTGCCTTTCGACAAGTCAAGAGGACACAGAGCAGCATTGGCCTTCCAAAAATACTCGGTTTCCAAAATGGAGCTTCTTAAGGCCTGTTGGGACAAAGAATGGCTATTGATCAAGAGGAATTCGTTTCTTTACGTGTTCAAGACGGTCCAAATTGTCATTGTGGCAATCATCGCGTCCACAGTGTTTTTGAGGACTGAATTGCACACTAGGGCTGAGCAAGATGGGGCAATCTATGTGGGTGCACTTTTATTTGCAATGATCATAAACATGTTTAATGGTTTCTCTGAGCTCTCCCTCATGATCAGTAGGCTTCCAGTGTTCTACAAGCAAAGAGACCTTTTATTCCACCCTGTCTGGACTTTCACTCTGCCCACTTTCCTGCTCCGGGTTCCAATATCTATTTTGGAATCCATTGTTTGGATGGTTATAACATATTACTCTATAGGATTCGCACCTGAGGCCAGCAGGTAAATTGAATCAAAGCAATTAATTACATGTCATTACACTGATCAGAGCTTTTTCTTGCTTGAGCAACAAGTCTTTTTCTTGCTTGAGCAACAAGTTAAATAGCAGCTGAGGAAATACTATTAACATGCCAACCCCACGAATGTATTGCCAGGTTTTTCAAGAACTTTCTGTTGGTGTTTTTAATACAACAAATGGCAGCTGGGCTCTTTAGGCTCATTGCTGGATTATGCAGAACAATGATCATAGCTAACACCGGTGGAACTCTCACTCTACTACTTGTGTTCTTGCTGGGAGGTTTCATCATTCCTAAAGGTAAGCATAAAACTATATAAAAAAAGTTGGACATTAAACCTCTTCACTTTTTTATGATAAAAGGCTTACGTTGAAATGTTAATTAATATAGTGTTGCTTTATTTATGACAGGTCAAATTCCAAAATGGTGGGAGTGGGGTTATTGGGTTTCACCTATGACTTATGGTTTCAATGCCTTCACTGTGAATGAAATATATGCTCCAAGGTGGATGAACAAATTGGTATGTTATTCAGCTTTCTTGTTCTGCAACAAGCAAAAGATATGAATTCGTTGTACATTATGAAAAGACACTTAGATTTTCTTTTAAGAGAAGAAAGCAAGTTACGAGCAGAAACTTCGTCTACAATGCAGGCTTCAGACAATGTTACGAGATTGGGGGTAGCAGTACTTAGGAACTTTGATGTTCCCAATGATAAAAATTGGTATTGGATTGGAGCAGCTGCTCTTTTAGGGTTCACAGTGCTCTTCAACATCCTCTTCACCTTTGCGCTCATGTACCTAAATCGTAAGTTTTAACTTTCTGGTACCTAATTTGTTCTCCTTCTTGCCTATCAGTATCTTAATTTAGGTAGCTAATCTTCTATACTTTCTTGGTTGGCTTAATAGCTCTTGGAAAGCCACAGGCCACAATTTCTGAAGAAACAGCAGAAGAGCTGGAGGCTGGCCATGAGGGTTCTAAGGAAGATCCAAGGTTAAGGAGACCAAGATCAAGCAAAGATTCATTTCCTCGATCCCTATCTTCTGCAGATGCAAATAATTCAAGTAAGAAATACACTGAAATGGACTGTTTTGATCCTGTTTTCTCTTTTAACTCAGTTATCGATATTAATTATTATGTTCTTCATATCAACCAAAATTCTTTAGAAGAAATGGCAATCCGGAGAATGAGCAGTCGGACCAATCCCAACGGAATGAGCAGGAATGATTCCTCGCTTGAGGCAGTGAATGGTGTTGCTCCCAAGAGAGGAATGGTTCTTCCCTTCTCTCCTCTAGCAATGTCCTTTGACACTGTCAATTACTATGTTGATATGCCACCCGTAAGATCCCTTTTCCACCCTCTAGAGCACTCATTTCTTCGTCAATATGCTTATCGCCCAAAAGAAAAACAAAATAAATGCATAAACCTTATAATTGCTGCCATAGAACATGGTTTAAAAATCAAGTATTTAAACAGGAAATGAAGGCACAAGGAGTTGCAGAGGACAGGTTACAACTACTTCGGGGAGTAACAGGTGCATTTAGGCCTGGAGTGTTGACTGCACTAATGGGAGTCAGCGGAGCAGGAAAGACAACATTGATGGATGTTTTGGCAGGAAGAAAGACTGGTGGGTATATCGAGGGTGATATCAGAATATCTGGATTCCCCAAGAAACAAGAAACCTTTGCAAGAATTTCAGGATACTGTGAACAAAATGATATTCACTCACCCCAAGTTACTGTCAGAGAATCCTTAATTTACTCGGCTTTCCTTCGGCTTCCTAAAGAAGTCAGCAATGAGGAAAAGATGGTAAGTTCTGATTTGCGTAATTATCAGTGAACTGAAGCATGGTATTAGTTATTTAATTTAGTCTCTAAACGCTATTTTCTGTTGTCTTCTAGGTTTTTGTGGATGAAGTGATGGAACTTGTAGAATTAGACAACCTCAAGGATGCCATAGTTGGGCTGCCAGGAGTCACAGGGTTGTCAACAGAGCAAAGAAAGAGGTTGACAATTGCAGTAGAGCTTGTTGCTAACCCCTCAATCATTTTCATGGATGAACCAACATCTGGCCTTGATGCGAGAGCAGCAGCCATTGTGATGAGGACTGTCAGAAATACTGTGGACACTGGAAGAACGGTTGTCTGTACCATTCATCAGCCTAGTATTGATATATTTGAAGCCTTTGATGAGTTGCTATTGATGAAAAGAGGAGGTCAGGTGATTTACTCGGGACCATTAGGCAGGAATTCTCACAAGATCATTGAATATTTTGAGGTATATAACTATAGCAAGATACCTTATATTTAACACACCGATTTTAGAGAAAACCAATAAAAAAGAAGCATTATCTGATCCCCATCTTATTCACCATTGCAGTCGATTCCTGGAATCCCCAAAATAAAGGAGAAGTACAATCCAGCTACATGGATGCTTGAAGTGAGCTCTGTAGCTGCTGAAGTTAGGCTTGGAATTGACTTTGCTGAACACTATAAATCATCATCCTTGCATCAGTAAGTCATGCAATGGTGATACTAATTCAAATGTTTATCAAACTTTTTTCTTTTTTTTTTTGCTTTGAGCTAATATATGTCTTTGAACAGGCGAAACAAGGCTTTAGTAAAGGAGTTAAGCACACCACCTCCAGGAGCTAAAGATCTCTATTTTGCCACTCAGTACTCACAATCCGCATGGGGTCAATTCAAATCATGCCTTTGGAAGCAATGGTGGACTTATTGGAGAAGTCCTGATTATAACCTTGTCAGATACTTCTTCACTTTGGTTGCTGCCCTCATGGTTGGTACTATTTTCTGGCAGGTTGGGACTAAAAGGTCAGTACCTATTTCCTGCTTACAGAGCTCAAATTCTTATTCTTTCATATCTGCAACAGAATCCAGTGCCAGACAAAAGGCTTCCAGACTGTTTACATTATTTTTTCCTTTGTTCCATGGTTCAGGGAGTCCACAACTGATCTTACAATGATAATTGGGGCCATGTATGCTGCAGTCTTGTTTGTTGGAATTAATAACTGCTCAACAGTACAACCAGTAGTATCCATTGAAAGAACAGTATTCTATCGTGAAAGAGCAGCTGGGATGTACTCTGCATTACCTTATGCCCTTGCACAGGTGAGGGGAAGGGTTTTATCCCATGCATTCATTATCTGCTCTTCATAATTTTTCACATTCCTGCTGTCTCATTATATGTGAATTTAACAAATTAGACCTCTTTAATCTCCAAGTGCAAATAAATGACCTACATAAACTGCTAAATGATTGAACTTTAATTATATGTCTTGCAGGTTTTTTGCGAAATACCTTACATATTTGTCCAAACAACATACTATACACTTATTGTGTATGCTATGGTGAGCTTTCAATGGACAGCAGCAAAGTTCTTCTGGTTCTTCTTTGTGAATTTCTTCTCGTTCCTGTACTTCACATACTATGGAATGATGACTGTTTCGATCACCCCAAACCATCAAATAGCAGCTATATTTGCCGCAGCATTCTATGCACTCTTTAATCTTTTCTCCGGCTTCTTTATTCCAAGACCAGTAAGTTTACTTCTTTCACAAGCAATTGTGTTTTTAACCACTTGTTAATCATTCACCATCAAAGCTGATACAAATTCATTACTTGTTGAAATTTCAGAAAATTCCCAAGTGGTGGGTCTGGTATTACTGGATATGCCCGGTGGCATGGACAGTTTATGGACTGATCGTGTCACAATATGGAGATGCTGAAGACACCATTAAAGGAACTGGTATGGTGCCTGACCCTACTGTTAAATGGTATATTAAAGACCAATACGGTTATGATTCAGACTTCATGGGGCCAGTTGCTGCAGTTTTGGTTGGGTTTGCAGTGTTCTTTGCCTTCATGTTTGCCTATTGCATAAGGACACTCAACTTCCAGACAAGATAAAAAGGGAATTTATTAAGGAAGCTCTTGTTCAATCATGATTTAGTACTTTCACAAACAAAAGTGAGTGACCCTGTACATACAACAAGAAAGCCATCCAAGATTCATGTATGGTATTTATCTACCTAGGAATCACAGATGCTGTTTTGAATTTAAAATTTGTGTATGCATAATAGTATAGATGATGACGATGAGCTTAGTTTGCAAAAAGCTTCAAGAGTTGTCCCTGGAAATGTAAAGTTTTGTTGGATAATATAATCTTAAGAGGAACAAATTATTTCTATTCTATGTGGCTTAATTTGTTCAAGTTCATTCATGCTTGCAGCATATTAGTTTCCTAAATTATTCCCTTCAGCTGTTTCATTTTAGTCCTTACTGGATTCAAAGACACAAAGGCATTTTAAGATTTCAGGATAGCAAGAGTAAAGTCTGAATCAAGAAGTTGCAGGTGCCTCTCAGAAAGCTGGCCAAAATATTATAAAAAAAAAAAGTTTTTGAGAGAAAATGGTTCCATGAAAATATTCTCTCTCAAAGTTTTCTAATGACCAAGTAGCCAATTGTGGGGATCTAACAGGCCTCAAGCTCAGGGCATTATATAGCAATTTTGAACCTTTCAGGCCTTTCCCGTATCTATATACGAGGCAGTGAGAATAGGGTTCCCCCACTATGGAACATAACAAGCAGTATGCTCTGTAGCTCGTTTTTAATTCCTTAATCGGACTGTTGGAAACAGCCGACGACTTTCCTCACCTTTCACTCATCGCCTCCCATCTCCATCGTCTAGCTAGTCCTTTCCCACACTTTCCTTCAACCCCCTAAGACTAGGACTCTCTCCACTGGTCCTCTTACATGGAAAAAGGTTGTCAATTTTCTTTATTTAGGTGTTTATCTATGTATATATATAATTTCGATATTTATTAAGAGGATACGATATCTCCAGCACTAATAGACGTAGCAGTTGGAATGGCATCTTTAATTTTCAAATGGTTTAGTATAAAATAATGCATGTATATCATTATGTTGATCGACTTTTGAATTTAAATTTTTTATTTATTTATTTATTTATTAAAATCATTGAATTAAATTTCGTGTGAAATACTATGCGAAGTGTAGCCCATGCTATGCATTGGGTACAATTTTTTAATACATGCATAAGATATGAAATTAATTTATATTACTAAAGATAATTATTAAAAATAAAAAATAATTAAAATATCATTTACAAATTACATTATAACGTGTAAAGATAAATTTTTAAAAGTCAAAAGATATTATAATGACGTAGTAAATTTATTCAAAATGAACTTGTTAATCAAACTTGAACGTATTTGGTCTTTCACATTGTTATCATGTATAGGTAATATTATTACTGACAGGTTTATATAATGCATTATTAAAACCTTTTTTGTTATTTCCTGCATTGTAATAAAAAAATTATAAAAAATAAAATTATAAATGTCATCAGTAAAATATTTAAATATTAAAAAAATAACCCAAAAAAAGAGAGAAAAACTACCAAAAAATTGAATCTTAACTTATTCTCAGTTAAAAATTAAATTAAAAAAAAACTACCCATTCATTTTTTTTTTGAATTTTTTCTTTTTTTTTTGTATTCTTTCCTCCCACGTCTCCCTCTCAACCCAGACTTACCTTTTCTTTCATATACTACGGATCTCCAACCCTTTCGTTTACGCTGTTCCTTACTCATTCCTTTCTTATCAAATCTGATTTTTTTCACTCTATTTTTTTTTTCAATTTTTTCTTATTTTTCTTTTTCTTTCCACTTTATCCCTGCTCTTTTCTAGCCTCTACACCTCAATTATAAAAGCCCTGACCCCAACCCCAACCTAATCCCCAACTCCCTCCTCAAGACTCCACCTGCCAAAACATGAAGAAGCAAAACATGCAAGCCAACTTGAAATGTGGTGGTAAAATAAAAAGGCTGTTTTGAGGTTTCTTTTTAAATATGTAATAGATATATATAGAATATGATGATTGAACCATAGTTATTAAAATCAAATCATGTTTCGTGGTTGAATCGTTTAAATCAATGATTTCATCATCAAGTTGGTTTAATTTTTATATTATTTACGTGAACTCATATAAGTAAATAAATTAGTTAAATTTATTCAAAGTCATCAATTTTTTTTATATTTGTTTGTGCATTAATCTAAATTAACTTGAACGGTTTAATCCATCATATTGGTTTGATTTTTATGTTGCTTATCTAAAATCATGTAAGTAAATAAATTAATTAAATTTTTTCAAATTCATCAAATTCTTTTATTTTTATTTGTGTGATAATCTAATATTAACTTGAATGATTTAATCCATATTTTCAAGAAACTTTATTAAATTAAAATTACTTAAATATCATTAATAAGATTTGAATTTTGATCTAAAAAAACCCTCGTGATCATCAAGTCAAATATTATATTCATGGGTATGTTTAAAATATTTATTATTTAAATATATAATTACATATTATATAAAAATATATTTTAAAAAAATAAAAAATGTGATTCAAAAATTGACCTAAGGTTGAACCATCAACCATTAACTTGACAACCCAATACCTAATTGATTTTGATAACTAAAAATTATGGATGAAACTACTGTTCAACATAAAGAAAAAAGAAAAATAGTAGTTTAAGAAAATTGGGCCAGCTCAAGATGAGACCAGCCCATACGAGTGTAAGGTGGGCTTAATATTATAGCCTTGGCCCCTCACAAGGGATTTTGTTTTGGATTGAAGAGTGGAAGGATTTTGTTTTGGATTTTGTTGTATTGCTATTTTACTACTTACTTCAATTTTTGACAGAAAAAAGAATAAAGAGGCAAAATAATTTTTCTTTTGAATTTAGGATTAAAATTTTAACTTTTATGAACAACAAGGATGTGTAATTAGATTTAAGTTTAGGGTATGAATTAGATAAAATCTTTTAAATAATTTTTTTGACCTAATACTTCAGAAGGAATAAAGTTTAAGGTTTAAATCTTTTTCCTCATATGTATAAAAAAAACTTAATTAATAATTAAAATTGAAAATTAGAAACTTTTTTTAGTCTGAAAACGTGAGAAAATGATAGACAAATTTTGTTATTATAGTTTCAATAACTTGTCAATGAAAAGTTTTTTTATGAAAAGTATTGATGTTATTAACTTTTTTTGCCATTATACTATGTCAAGTCTATAGCATAACCTGTAAAAGACTTTCCATGGCATAAAATAATGGCAAAGGCTTTGAGAGCCAGAACAATTACAAAAGGCTTTGAAAAACAAAACCTTCAACAATCCACAAATCATTCCAACTATAATAATTTTAAATTTGTAATATCTTTTCGTGAAAGTCTCTTCGTATAAATTTGATAATTCACTTTCACTTTAATAATTTTAGGTTTTTTGTTTACTAAACAAACTTTAGTTGTTTTTTTTTTAATTTAAAAAAGAAAAAAATTCAAAGGTAACTCTTTGATTAAGTATTTATCATCAAATTAAATGCTATCATTGAGGGAGATTATGAGATTCCACTCATAAAAACAAGTAGGATTTATTATAATGCATCCAACTCTGTAAAGATCAATTGAGCTGGTACCTTGACAAACATTACAAAGTGAAAGAGATTACAATCCTTGCATCATCCGGTTCTTAAAACCCTTTTTTCAAGGTTATCCATATCTGGGATGCGGAGTTGCTGTAAAACACGATTGCTGCAATCGTTGGAGTGATTGATTCCAATAGCCACGCCACTATCATGTTATTACACCTCGTCTAGGGTAAATAAAATTCATATGTAAAATCATATTTGTTTCTGATTGAGAGAGATGGTTCCATGAGGAATAGTTTGTTGAAGTTAATTTGGGATTAAGTGATGCTGAATCGTGAGAGTCAACGATGAAGAAAGTGGGAAAAGTGAGGTTCCTCTAATGGTGAATCGACTGACTGGGGGAGTAAACATCGTCGCCAAGAGGAATCAAGAATCGTTGAGGTTTCCATTCTTGGAAAAGAATTTGATTTCAGTTTGTAGAAAATGACAGAAAAAATGAGGAATTTTGTAGCAAAAAATCCTGATCTTATTCTGATACCATGTCAATATTAAAAAGAAGAATCAAGATTGAATAGAAATGAAAAAATGATTTATTACTTCTTCATCCCTAATCGATTAACTTGTTCAATACACGACTGATCCTTCTTAACAAAACCTAAACTCAGTAACAAAAAATTAAATAAATAAGGTGGTGTATAGTAATCTAATTTGCTCTTTTTTTTTGAGTAAAAACAAAAACACTGTTTGTGTTTTTTTTTCTTAAAAAAAATGAAACACATTTGCTAATATTCTTGTTATAAGAACCTTTTAAAAATAAAAACACGAAAAAATGTTTGGTAATGTTATCTATTTATTTTTGTTATATACTAACTTAAAAAAATAGTAAAATAAAAAAACAATTAAAAACTGACAATTAAAACAATTGCTTTCAAGATTAACATTTAAACCAATCATTTACTATGAACACTAATCCAAATTTGGTTCACAATCTCATCTCTCAGATGAGCCATTTGACGAAATCAACCATGAGATATATCAATGTCAATGAGAGTTTGTGAACTGCTACCACCAACATTTTTTTCAAGTCTCAAAAACATTTTTATCAAGGCTCTCCTGTAACTAATCCTTTCATTATGCAAAATTTTCAATTTCGTCTGTCTTAAATGCTTAGACCTACCTAATAGGAAAATGTGAACATAGTTATCATAACTCACATAGAAAATGACATGAAAAAAGAAGAAGCATTGTTCTATCCAAGCGCCTAAAGTCTCTAGAAACAATAAATTAAATCCAAAAGATAAAATAAAATCAAAAAGAAAAAAAAATTCACTTGAGGTGGATCAGATTTGAAGAAACTTGCATGAGGTAGAAAAGCAAATGAATTAGATAGAAAAAGAAAAATGGATTTAGGGTGTGATCGTTAAAAGAGAGAAGGAAACATAGAAAAAAAAAAGGGAGAGAGAGGTGGTTCGAAAACAAAAACAAAATATGTAAAATACCTTCTTTGTATTTGTGTTTTTTTCACTAATTTCAAAAAAGTTTTAAAAAAAAACAAAACAAGGGTTACCAAACACGTTTTTTGTTAGTGTTTCCATAATTCTACAAATAAAAAAAAAGTGAACACTTACCTTACCAAACAGAATTAAAAGCACATGTAGGGCATGTGCTCTTTAACCAACTAACAATTAAAGGCATGTGCAAGTTATGTGTCATTGTGTTGGTAGATGAATAAAGTAAACTTTCAAGACATTTGCAAATGATTTGCATTTGATGCATTGATAATATATAGTTTTTATATACTGTCAAACCACTAAAATGTGACATTTTATTAATGAAGTAAAATTTAAACTTTTTAAGAATTTGAAACAAAAGATTACAATTTTTTTAAAAAATACATATTGTGTTAACTTTAATAATTTTGCATCTAAATATTTGACTCATTGATTGGTGCATTATCTCCTATTTAGAGAGTAAGATTCGAATCCCCCTTCCTCCAATTATAAAAAAAAACTTTAATAATAATTTTTAAAAACAAATATTCTTAAAAGTACATATAAGATAAAACTAAATATCAATAATTTTTATTAAAAATACCTAAATAATAATTTTATTTCTCTCCAACTCCCAACGTTTTCTTGTTCTCCTTTACTTTCTCTCTCTCTAACTCCATCATCTTTTTCTCTTTTTCTTCGAGCAAATTTGACAAAATTATTGCATTAACTTCGATAGTGAAAAGGCTTAAAAAAGTCTTAACTTAATGGGTGTGGGTAAAGAAAGTCTGGGATTTTGGCTTCCATTTGGGACTTTGATTGCCAATGTTTTTGCTACTTATGTAATGGCAGCACTCTCCACAGTGAAAAGGCTGGTAAGATTTCATTGGATGGTTTCTAATTTTTCTACACAGGAATCACAAGGCAACAAGACATATATTGATCAATTAAACTAAAAGGCAGCAACAAAAGTTAAATAATAAGAAACACAAATGGGAATTGCATAAGTTAAACAGAATTGCATACAAAGAAAATTATAATTACGTTTGCAACAAAACTTGGCTGTCAATTCAATTACCCAAAAGTACAAGATTCAATGCTAAATTTTAGTTGGGGAAAGTGACAAATGAGTAAACTTTTTGAAATTTTGTTAATGTATCAAATATAAATCCCAATAAAATAGGAATTAATTTTTTTATCACATTATAACCCTAAACACAATATAAAAATCACTTAAAAATATATTACTAAAGCCATCAAGTAAAAATTTTCTTAAAATCTTTAACTATAGAAGTTGCACAATTTTACCAAATTTGCTCTTAATGAAAGAAGAAAAAATAAAAAAGAGAAGAAGATGATAGAGTTGGAGAGAGATAAAAAAGGAAGAACAAGAAAACATTGGGAGTGTTGGAGAGAGAACAATTTATTATTTAGGTAATTTTAATAAAAATTAATAATATCTAGTTTTATGTTATTGTTATGAATATTTTGTGAATATGCATTCATGTTATCTATATCTAAATTTGATGTAAATCAAATTAGGTTAAGATATAATCCATCTAATTTTTAAGTATTATCTTTATCTTGTAAAAGGGTTATTTACCTATAAATAGGCCCCATTTAGTTCATTTGTATACACACTTCAATAAGATTTCTTCTCTCCCTAAATACTTTCTTTCTTCTCTTTAAGTCTTCTTTCAAGTTATTTTTATTTGTTCTTATAAAGTTATTTTTTCATAATACGTTATTAGTGCGATCCTCTAATCTCTCACCCTCAAGCTTCACAAAGTCGATGTCCTATAATCTCTTACTCTCACCCTCAAGCTTCACAAAGTTGACGATCCTATAATCTCTCACCCGCAAGCTTTACAAAGTCGAAGTTCAATTTTTCTTCAAATAAT
>NW_018397267.1:6783072-6783147 GCF_002168275.2 Theobroma umbraticum | reverse complement strand
TGTTATTTTATTGTTTTACCCAAATTTTACCAATTTCTAATAAATCAATTTTTAATTTTATATTTAGTGTTTTTC
>NW_018397267.1:6782972-6783062 GCF_002168275.2 Theobroma umbraticum | reverse complement strand
TAATTATTTTGCTTGCCAATTACAATATATTGTAATACTAACATTTACGTTCTTTTTTTAAGCTATCACAATGTCAAATCTTACAAAGCT
>NW_018397267.1:6782072-6782962 GCF_002168275.2 Theobroma umbraticum | reverse complement strand
GCTCTTGATATTACTGGTAAGAACTATCTATCTTGGATTCTAGATGCTGAAATCCATTTAGATGCTATGGGTCTTGGAGACACAATCAAAGAAGAAAATGAAGTATCTAATCAGGATAAGGCAAAAGCAATGATTTTTCTTCGCCACCATCTTCAAGAAGGATTAAAAATTGAGTATCTCACAATAAAAGATCCCATCGATTTTAAGATATGATCACTAGAAAATAGTAATTATGCCAAAAGCTTGTTATGATTGGATGCATCTGCAATTGCAAGATTTTAAAATTGTAAGTGAGTATAACTCAGCATTATATAGAATTAGTTGTAAACTAAAATTGTGTGGAGAAAAAGTGACTAATGCTGATTTGTTAGAAAAAACATTATCTACTTTTCACGCCTCAAATGTGCTCATGCAGCAGCAATATCGTGAAAAGGGCTTTAAAAAATACTTTAAAAAATACTCTGAACTGATTTCATGTCTCTTTGTGGCTGAGAAAAATAATGTGCTATTAATGAAAAATCATGAATTGAATGAGACATCATTTAGAAATTCTGGTCATGGTCGTGGTAGTAATCGTATATGTGAAAAAGATCGTCATAATTATTGCAGTCATGGTAGTTACACAAAATTCTGGTTGTAGTCGTGGTAGTAATCGTATATGTGGAATTCTAATAATAAAAATACCTACCAGAAGTGGATGAATAGTGAAAATATACAAGAAAAGGACAAAAGTGGACAAAGTAAAAAGAATATAGAAAATGTTTGTTATCGATGTGGCATAAAAGGTCATTGGTCACATACTTATCGTACACCAAAACATCTTGTTAAACTTTATCAAACATCACTAAAAAATAAAAGGAAAAATATCAAAACAAATTTTGTTGAAGATG
>NW_018397267.1:6781972-6782062 GCF_002168275.2 Theobroma umbraticum | reverse complement strand
TGATATAACAAACTTAGATATTGCTGATTTTTTTGTCCACCTTGAAGGACGGATTGATCATTTGATTGGTGATGAGAATCCTAATAATGA
>NW_018397267.1:6781519-6781657 GCF_002168275.2 Theobroma umbraticum | reverse complement strand
TAATGGAAGAAACTAATGTCAATATAATATCTGGTAGTACAAGATTAATTAAAGGCTCCGCAAGAGCCAATATTTCACTACCTAGAGGAACAAGGTTTATAATAAAAGATGCATTACTTTTTACTTAGTATCAAAGAA
>NW_018397267.1:6780744-6781356 GCF_002168275.2 Theobroma umbraticum | reverse complement strand
TCTGGAATGTACTACACAAAAATTAAAATGATTGAAACTTATACTATAGTAAATCAGAAGTTTACTAATAATTTTAATATTTGGCATGACCGGTTAGGCTATCCTGGATCAATAATGATGAGAAAAATTATAGAAAATTCAGGTGGTCATCTATTGAAAAACCAGAAGATTTTTCAATCTAATGAATTCTCATGTGCTGCATACTTTCAAGGTAAATTAATTATAAGGCCATCACTAGCTCAAGTTGGGATTGAATCCCCTACATTTTTGAAACGTATTCAGGGTGATATATGTGGATCCATACATCTACCATTTGGACCATTCAAATATTTTATGATTTTAATTGATGCATCAACAAGTTGGTTACATGTGTGCTTATTATCAACTCGCAATTTGGCATTTGCAAGATTACTTGCAAAAATAATTCATTTGCGAGCATATTTTTCTGATTATGTAATCAAGACAATTCGTCTTAACAGTGCTGGTGAATTTGTGTCTTAAGCTTTTAATGAATGTTGCATGTCAATTGGAATAAACGTTGAACAATCTGTTAGCCATGTTCGTACACAAAGCGGTCTAGCAAAATTATTTATCAAACGCCTTAAATTGATT
>NW_018397267.1:6780472-6780734 GCF_002168275.2 Theobroma umbraticum | reverse complement strand
TACTTATGAAATCCAAACTCTCAATATCTGCTTGGGGACATGCCATTTTGTATGCAGTAGCACTTGTAATCATCAGGCCAACGAGTTATCCTAAATTCTCTCCTATACAATTGGTTTATGGTCAAGAGCAAAATATTTTTCATCTAAGAATTTTTGGATGTGCGGTATATGTTCCAATTGCTCCACCACAATGCATAAAGATGGGTCTTCAAAGGAGGTTAGGAATATATGTTGGATATGAATCTCCATCTATAATTAAATA
>NW_018397267.1:6780291-6780441 GCF_002168275.2 Theobroma umbraticum | reverse complement strand
GCAAGGTTTGCTGATTGTCATTTTGATGAAACAAATTTTCCAACATTAGGGGAAAAAATAAGCAGCTGAAAAAAGAAATATCTTAGAATACATTATCATTATCTAGTCTTGATCCTCGTACAAATCAATGTGAACAAGAAGTTCAAAAGA
>NW_018397267.1:6779787-6780056 GCF_002168275.2 Theobroma umbraticum | reverse complement strand
AAAGGAGCAAATATTCAAGATGGTCAAGAAGAGGAAACAAAAACTTCAGAAGAAACCCTTGACATAATTTCAGAAGAAATTCAGGTACCTAAAATTAATGAAAATAAAGAGATCTCAATAAATTATGTCATGAAGAGAAAAAGATAGAACCGAAATAAAATAAACGTCGACGATATTTTTACATACAATGTAACGCTCAATATTATGAAAGAAAATGAGAGGATCTTGAACTTACATCTGTAGAAGAATGTAGATATAAAAATGATTGG
>NW_018397267.1:6779314-6779549 GCF_002168275.2 Theobroma umbraticum | reverse complement strand
GGATGCAATTACATTTTGATATTTAATTAGTCTGGCAATACATGAAAAGCTTGAAATGTGTTTGATGGATGTAGTTACAGCCTATTTATATGGCTCACTTGATAATGATATCGATATGACGATCCCTAAAGGATTTAAGTTGCCTGAAGCACAAAATTTGAATTCTTGAGAGATTTACTCTATCAAATTAAATAAATCTTTATATGGATTAAAACAATCTGGACGCATGTGGTAT
>NW_018397267.1:6778735-6778878 GCF_002168275.2 Theobroma umbraticum | reverse complement strand
ATATCCATTGAGTTCACCAATGGTTGTAAGATCATTAGATATGAAAAAAGACCCTTTTCGACCTCGTGAGGATAATGAAGAACTTCTTGGTTCTGAAGTACCATATCTTAGTGCAATTGGAGCACTAATGTATCTTACTAGCA
>NW_018397267.1:6778600-6778722 GCF_002168275.2 Theobroma umbraticum | reverse complement strand
TATATCATTTGTTGTGAATTTATTAGTAAGATATAGTTCTTTTTCAACTCGAAGACATTGGAATGGAATTAAATATATATTTAAATATCTCCAAGAAATGATGGATATGGGCTTATACTATT
>NW_018397267.1:6778346-6778590 GCF_002168275.2 Theobroma umbraticum | reverse complement strand
AAAATAAGATTTAATCGGTTATGTAGATGCAAGATATTTATCAGATCCACACAAAGCTCGATCCCAGACAAGTTATGTATTCACATATAGAGGTCCAGCTATTTTATGGCATTCTGTAAAACAAACTATAGTTGCTACTTCTTTTAACCATGTAGAAATTTTAGCAATGCATGAGGCAAGTCGTAAATGTGTCTGGTTAAGATCAGTAATTGAACATATTCGAGAAATGTGTAGTTTGCCAACC
>NW_018397267.1:6777649-6778336 GCF_002168275.2 Theobroma umbraticum | reverse complement strand
TTCCAACAATATTATATGAGGATAATACTGCTTGCACAACACAGTTAAAGGATGGATACATTAAAGGTGATTGAACAAAACATATTTCGCCAAAATTTTTTTTCACTCATGATCTCCAAGAAATGGTGATATTAGTGTTTAACAAATTCGTTCAAATGACAATCTAGCAGATTTGTTTACTAAAGCCCTTCCTATTGCAACATTCGAAAAGTTGATATAATAGATCGGGATGTGCCATTTTAAAGATATTAAATAATGCAATTGTCAGGGAGAGTAAAATACGCACTGTACTCTTTTTTCCTTCATCAAGTTTTTTCCCATTAGGTTTTTCTTATAAATTTTTAATGACAGGCAGTATTCATAAGCGTATTCTTAAAAGAATTATGACTCTTTTTCTTCACTTGGTTTTTTCCATGAGATTTTTTCCTTGTAAGGTTTTAATGAGGCATATTCTTAATATAATTGATATTCAAGGGAGAGTGTTATGAATATTTTGTGAATATCCATTCATGTTATATATATATAGAATTGATGTAAATCAGATTAGATTAGGATATAATCCATCTAATTTTTAAGTATTATCTTCATCTTATAAAGGGGTTATTTGCCTATAAATAGGCCCCTTTTAGTTCATATGTATACACACTTCAATAAGATTTCTTCTCTCCCCTAAATACTTTCTTTCTT
>NW_018397267.1:6775473-6777639 GCF_002168275.2 Theobroma umbraticum | reverse complement strand
ATTCTTTCAAGTTATTTTTATTTGTTCTTATAAAGTTATTTTTTCATAATAGTTATATGTATTTTTAAAGAAACTTTTAATATTTCATTTCAAATTCCTAAGAAGTTTTAATTTTACATCATTAACAAGGTGGCACACTTCGGTGACCTGACAGTTTCTTTTATATTTGATGCACTAATAATGTATAACTTTTTATACACGGTTAGACTAGCAAAATATGACGCATCATTAAAAAGATAAAATTAAAATCCATTAGACAATTAAAATTTAATATTAATAATTTTTTTAAAAAAATTCTTTTTTTTTCTATCCATCTTTCTTTCAACTGTTCTTCTCTTGTTCTCCTTTTTTTTTTAATCTCTCCAAGTCCATCATCTTCTTCTTCTCTTCTTCTTCCATTACGATTAAATTTGATAAAATTATACAATTTCAAGAGCAATGATAATTAAAAGTTATTACTTTCTCTCTAAATACTCTTCCATGAGTTCTTCCCCTTTACACTATTATTATCTCTATTTGTTCCTAAATCTGGATATAGGGTGATTTTAGAGACAAGATAACATACATAACTTATGTCCATTACTCAAGTAAGCATGTGGAATTTCAACTAGCCATAGAAACTAATTAAAATGAAAATCTTGCATTTCTCATGTTTTAAGGAATCAAGATTGTTAAATCAATCTATGAGTTTTTCATTATAAAATATATAAAAAAATACCACATTATGATCCTACGAAATTAGCTAATTGAATCAATAATAAGAGTATAGATTGAAGACTCTCAATCTTAAATCTCATACTTTAAATTGAAAGTTTCACTATTGATTTCAAACCTTAATCAATCACATGTATAGTAAACATGAACTTAATAAATTTTCGATTGTTTAAAGAAAACAAGTGAAA
Organism: Theobroma umbraticum; assembly: GCF_002168275.2. NCBI lineage: Eukaryota > Viridiplantae > Streptophyta > Magnoliopsida > Malvales > Malvaceae > Theobroma > Theobroma umbraticum. The sequence goes on along the minus strand of NW_018397267.1, from coordinate 6,776,737 downwards.
GGTTAGAGTGAAGGGTGGATTAGAGTTTAGACAAAAAATTGTTCCTCTTCTTTACACTTTAAACTCAAAAGAAAAAAAAGAACAACTTTAAATCAAAAAGATGAAAAGCAAGATCCTAAAGATTCTTGAGAGAGGTGTGGAAGATTTGCAAAATCTTTTGAGAGAAAGGGTAAAGAGAAACATGGAAGAAAGTTTAGAAGGAGTTAAAAATTTTTAATTTTTATCTCATTAAATGTTAAAAACTTTTTAATATTTAGTTTGAAGTCCCTAATGAATTTTAGTTTTACTTTATTAATGAAGTGATATGTTTTGATAACTTGATAGTGCATAACTTTTATACACTATCAGTGTATCAGATATAAACCCTTTGCAAAAAGAAATATGCTATAGTTAATATCATAAGATATAGTGATATAGCATCACATAAATCACATGTTAGAAGACAGCTAATAAATGAAGTGAAACATCATGTTTGATTCTCGTACCAACAACTTGCTTTCTATGGTGTATGATAGGATCAATTCCAAAACTATGACGTTTATTGCAATTGAAATATCCAAAACTTTCACAATTTCTTAACTATACAACTTCTACAACTATAATCCAACTATAATACTATAAAACAAATATAAGTAGTCTTTTCTTGATTTTGGCTTTGTATATAACTGGTTTTATAGCTCTTTGAGTATGGATTGGATACCTTGTGGTTGTTCATTATCAAGATTTGAGTACTTTGTATAGCCTAAAGGAAAGTTTTATTCTTTGTTGATTAATAAAATTCAGCTTAATTTAAAAAATAAAAATAAAAAAGAGACAATGTCAAGTTTAAAAAGTTAAAGGCAATTTACACGTTAACAAAAATTTTGGTTTAATAACAAAAGTATAATATAGTAAATGTATAAATCCCTAAAGGAAGATGTTATGGTCTTAAAAAGGAGTCATGAATCTCATATTAGCTATGTAGTAGAATGAGACTAGGCATTTAGGGGTTCACACCACCTTCAACTTATAAGCTACCTTTTATGAGATAAAATTATGAGGCTAATAGGCCAAAGTGATTATCACCTCACAAGAGTTGGTGTGGACTATGGCAGTTGGTATCTGAGGTATTAGCAACGTGTTAGTAAGGACTGTGGGCCTTAGTTGAAATGGAAGAAGATGTCATGGTTCTAGAGGGAAACCATGTGAATTTGAGGTAATAGCGATGCGCCACCGAGGACAATGGGCTCTTATTAAAGTGAGGGAGGATGTCGCAGTCCTAATA
>NW_018397267.1:6773329-6775463 GCF_002168275.2 Theobroma umbraticum | reverse complement strand
TTAATATAGGGTACTAACGATGTGCCATTGTGGACAGTGTGTCCTTATTGAAGTTGGGGAGGATGTTACAGTTCCAGTGGGAAACCATGTGAATTTTAGGTAATAGCGATGTCCTTTGAGGATAATGGGCTCTTGTTGAAGTGGGGGAAGATGTCGCAGTACCAACAAAGAACCATATGAATTTGAGATACTAACAATATGCCATTGAGGACAGTGAGCCCTTGTTGAAGTGAGAGAAGATGTTACGGTCTCAGCAAGGAACCATGTGAATCCCATACCCTATACTTCTAATGGGTAAAGTTATAAATCTCACATCGGATATGTACTAGAGTGAGACTATGTATCTAAGAGTTTGCATTAGATTGGTGCTTCCTTGAAGAGTGTCATCGACAACGAGTGGCCAGATGAAAAGAAATTTTTTAAAAAAAAAGAGAAAAAAAATTGAAATAAAAATTATAATTTACATAGTGGTAATTTTTAAAATTAATGAAGGGTAAAATTATATTAAAAATATTATCATGTTATCAAATTAACAGAAATATTGACGGTTGACTAACGACAGGACTTATATGTTTAACGAAAATATGTTTTTGCAGCGGACTAATAATTTTGAATATTAATGAACCCACATGTAATTATGGTAAAAAATCGAGAGGATTTTACTCTTTTTTTAAGAAAACTATTTAATATTTATTTATTTATTATGTCTTTTAAAATATTATTTTTATTTTTTAGTGAAGTAGTACTATCTGATTACCGCAATAGTATATAGAAACTATACATTGTCAATGCATTAAATATAACCCTAATTTATATTTGATACTATATATAACTTTACACTCTCAGCTTATCAAATGCTGCCACCTCATTAATAAGATAAAACCAAAAATTTTAAAAACTTGAACTTATAATATTAAAAAGTTTTCAATAATTAATTAAATAAGAAACAAAAAAAATTCTTTTTTTTCTCTTATCAACTCCATTACAATGTTCTTTTGTTGTTCTCTTTCTTTTTGATGCCTCTCTAACTCCATCATTTTCTTCTCCTAATTAAAAATTAAAATATTTTCACTTTTCCTCAAAGCCTCTTTCACCCTTTTTTTTTTTTCAACAAACATTCAAACTAAAATCCTATTAAATCCTGAAAAGGGGAAAAGAGTGGGCAATTTGATGTAGGGATTTTCTTTTTGTTAAAAGAAAGAGAGAAAAAGAGTTGTTAAACCATAACACAGCACAATTTTGCCAAACCCAATTTAATTGGAGGAAAATGAAGTTAGAAAGGGATTAAAAAAAGGAGAACAATTAAAAGAACGTTGTGAGGAAGTTGGAGAGATAAAAAATTATTTCTTATTTAATTAATTATTAAATTTTTTTAATATTTATGTTTAAGTTTTTAAATATTTTTAATTTTACTTCATTAATTAGTTGATAATATTTGGTGAGCTGAAATTATACATGGTGAATGCATCAAATAAATATAATCAGGCTTTGAAATGTAAATGTATATATAAGATAAAAAATTATTTTATATACCAAAAATAGTCTTAACCTTCATATATAAATGAATTTGAATATTATGTTCACTAGCTAAGTTATACTTAAAAAAAATTAATCAATTAATATAATTATTAAATGAAGAAAAATATTATAAATTCATTTAGGAAAGTTCAAAAATGCTAGTGCCTATGCGTAGATTAAAAATAATTATACGTAGATTAAAAATTATTAAAAAAACGAACCTTACTAATTTTACTTTTACTTTTAATACTCAGATTTTGTCATCAAAAAATATTTTATACGTTTTTTGTACCCCGGCTTCGTTTGTTTGGGTAGCTGGGCCTTACTAAAACAATAACTTAGTGTGGCAAAATCAGCTTTAATTTGTTCCTAAGTTGTTTATATTAGATGAAACAGATCAAAGTAGGCACTACTAGTAGAATTTTAATTTCGTTGTTAAGTAATTAACTTACATTTTTTGGCTAATAAAAGTTTTTACTGGTCATGCGGTAAGGATTGGTACTTCAATTGGAAACACTTAAAGAGAACAACGACATTACCTTAGAATACTAAGACGTGTGGCTCACCAATTGCGGAAATAAAAAAAAAGAGTTAATTTGGCCGTACTTTGACAGTG
>NW_018397267.1:6771879-6773263 GCF_002168275.2 Theobroma umbraticum | reverse complement strand
GTCCATATCCTTGTGTCGGTTAGGCATTATCCAAGACAGGATAAAACTTTTACTTCACGTGTTTTTTGTTCTAATATGTTAATAATTAAATATTATAAATTGATAAATAAAAGTGCATGATTTTTTTATATATAAAAATTACAATCACAATTTTAAAAAATCAACTAACAAATCAACGTATAGTTAGATAAATTTAACATACAATTAAATTAAATTGACATATAATCAGAACTTAAACTTGAGATTTTAGAATATCACAATCTATCTCTGTCTTAAGAAAAATCCGGTTTAATAAGCTTTAAACAAGATGCTGACATTGGAAAAGGTAAGAAGAAAGTGTGATCTAACATGGTTAGGCAGGGGTAGCCAACTCCCTCTAAGCCTGATAATAGGTGGAGCCATTGCCAGCTCCAGGAAAGAAATTCAATCTTGGATTAGTTATAGAAAAGGAAACATTAAATTTATTGATGCCAGACTTACAGATAAGATACGATGGAACCAAGAAGAAACAACATAATAATGATAAAGTGAAATTAAGTTTGATTTAATTATCCAGCCTAGATACATCCAAAATGGAAAGTCATTTAATAATGCATATAAGAAAAACACTTGGAAAGATGTTGTCCAAGTATACCAAAAATAACTAAAAGTTAAAACAATGAAACAATAAATATATTTAGCAACCCACAATGGCAGGGGTATATTCAGAAAAGGGAATAGGGAGAATGAGCTGTATATTCTGTCGTGTGATGCATATAACATAACAGATAGTTTTAGATTCAGACATAACCTTTTCAAACGTAAACTCGAGCACCAGGGATATAACAGATTTGGTTATCGTGTGGCTCATATGGCATTCATTCAAATTCATTTTGAAAAGTTAAAATAGTAAAAGTGCTTGCTCCCCATGCACAAAACTAATAGTAAAATATATACTTTTATGCCAAAATATCTTTAAAACAAATTTAAAGATAATCAATACAAATCACCATTTCATAAAAATTGTTCAATCACCAACCATTCATGCAAAATCAAGACGACATGCTTAAGTATATTCATCCAATTACTTCAAAACATCATATCTACTCACAGTGAAAAGAGGCACTATCTCTTGAACCTCCAATTGCAAAATCAGAATCCTTAAGCTTCAACGAAACTTATTACAAACGATCAATTTCCACAATTCCTTTTAATTTCATGTTTCGAAACTAACCTGTCAAAAGTCTAACTCATTCTTACAAATTCCACTAATCTTAACACAAAGTGTCTTCAAATTCTTAAATCCAAAAATCCTTATTACTCAATTCAAGTGAAGTCTCACCCTACAAGTACGGGTTGATCCCTTTGAGGCAATTTGCAAGAAAGGCATCCCCTTTTTAGTCGT
>NW_018397267.1:6767583-6771813 GCF_002168275.2 Theobroma umbraticum | reverse complement strand
ATATTTGGTTCGAAAAGAAGTTTACATGAGTTCACCAAGGAATTTACCCATTTTCCCATTATGTAACAAATCAAGATTCTACATTCTTTCCCTTTTAAGGAAATTCGTCTTCTAATTTAAAGAAAGATTACTCACCTCTAATCTCAGAAAAGGTATGAGTACTTTGTTTTCAATTCATCCTCAACCTCCCATGTTACCTCCTCACTGAATTGATCATGACATAACATTTTCAGTAAGGCCACATCCTTGCAACAAAGTTTTTTTACTTGCCTCTCTAAAATAGTTACTAGCTACTCCTCATAATTGAAGTCACTCTTTAACTGAATTGTCTCATACCAAATCACGTGAGAAGGGTCGAGTTTATATTTTCGAAACAAAAGTACAAGAAGCACAGGATGAATACTAGAGAGATTTCAGAGAAATGCCAACCGATACGCCATTATGCCCACACACTTGAAAATGTCAAAAAAAGTAATGTTTCTTGGGCTTAACTTCCTTTTTTTTGCCGAACCTTATAATTCCTTTTGTCAACAAAAATTTTAAGAACATATGATTTCTAACTTCAAACACTAAATCCCTTCATCTATTATCAGCATAAAACTTCTATCTTCTCTACACCACTACCATCTTCTCTTAGATCACCCATACCTTATTAGTGGCATCTTAGATTAACTTCGCTCATACAAGTTTCTTTTCTCCTACCTCAAACCATTTAATGCGCAATCTACATTTTTGTCCATAAAGTGACCTATTAAATGCCATATGAATACCAACTTGATAGCTATTATTACATGTGAACTCCACCAATAGTAAGTGTCAATCCCATGTGACCTTGAAATCCATTACACAAGCTCACAACATATCCTTTAAAGTTTGAATGGTTCTGTCAAATTGCCCATCAGTTTAAGGGTGGAAAATGGTATTGAAATTTAGCTTAGTTCGCAAGACTTCCATAAGTTTTCCACAAAATTATTTAGTAAACTATGTGCCTTGATCAAAGACTATAGTTACAAAAAGTCCATATAGCCACACTACCTCATCAAAGTACATATTAACATACTAAGTTGGTTCATTTGTGGTTTTAACCAATAGAATGTGCACAAATTTCATCAACCGATCCACTATCACTCATATAGAATCATAACCTCTATTCATTGGAGGCAATCTCATCTTGAAGTCCATAGTAATATGTAAACTAACTTTGAAATCAACTAGGAAGATAAGTATTGGTAAAGATACTAACAGTCCGATTTGAAAAGGTCACAAAAGGAAGATGAATAGTCTTCTATGTTATATGATGATGCATAAAATTACAATCAATCTCAATATGCTTGGAGCGTTCATGAAACACATCATTGTGAGCAATCTATATAGCACTACAATCTTCATAATGAAAGGCAGTGACAGAAGTTTGGGCAATGCTCATATCTTTTAACAACCGACGAATCCATAGTAACTCTAAAGTAGTATCTACAATAGCACAATATTCAAATTTAGTGCTAGAATAGGTTGTTACTGTTTGTTTCTTGCTTCACCAATAAATTAGAGAATCACCCAAAAAGAAACAATAACCTATAGTTGAATGATGATCTGTACGATCACTTGCCCAATTAGTATTAGAATACTTAGATAAAAGCAACCAGGTGGATATAACATGTACATCTTTCCTTGTAAAATACCAGCCAGAAATGCATTCTTGACATCCATTTGAAAAAGCGCCCAACGTTTGACAGTTGTAATGGCTAAACGATTACGTACAAAGGTTATGCAACCCACAAGAGCAAAGGTTTCTTCATAATCTATTCCATATCTAGAATAAATCCCTTGGCCACTAAGCGAACTTTATAATGTTCAACAAAGCCATCCTACCAAGTTTTGATTTTATAAACCCATTTACAACCAATAAAAGTCTTACCAAGAAGAGGGTCAACTAAATCCCAAGTATGAGTTTTCTCAAGAGCTCAGAGCTTATCATCCATAACTTGCTGCCAATGAGGGTCCAGACTAGCCTCACAATAAAATCAAGGTTCATGCAAGGTTAAAATAGTAGAAAAACAATGACAAATCATCGGGATGATGAGGAGTTTCTCTTAGTTGAGTAGAACGAAGAAGGTTAAGAACAAATGCAACATTAACAGTAAAAGTAGATTCTAGAAGAGCAAGAGCAAGAGCATGAGTAGGGAAAAGAATATGAGAAAGCTCATCAGAAGTATTTGCAATCAAATTGGGAAATAATTCAACATATTAGTTAGTAAAAAACTGAGAAAAAATACTATAGGAATAATGAAATTTTGATAAAAAACAAAACAATGTGTTTTCCCAAAATGTGACATGTCTAGAAATACATAACTTATTTGAACTAAGACCCCAACAATGATAACCCTTGTGTTAGATCCCATAACCAAGGAAACAACAAAGTCGAGCACTTGGTTCCAATTTGGTATGTTCATGTGGTTGTAATAAGACAAAACAGACACATCTAATGGTTTAAAAGCAAAATAATCAAGAGGTTTACCAAATAAACATTCAGAAGGAGAAAGGTTATTAAGGATTTGAGTACGAGTATTATTTATTATATATATGGTAGTTAAGGTGACTTCACTCCAAAATTTCAAAGACATGAGCAATAAAAGAGAAGAGCACAAACTAAATCAAGAATGTGATAGTGTTTACGTTCAGTTCTACCATTTTGTTAAGATGTACAAAGACAAGAACGATGAAAGATAATTCCCTATTGATCAAAGAATTGAAGAAGTGAAGATTCTTTCTAATCTAATGCATTATCAGTTCGAAGGATTTTAGGGTTTTGGATAATTGAGTTTTGATCATGGTAGCAAACTTAATGTAAATTTAAGGTAATCTAGATCTTTGTTTTAGAAAACAAATCGAAGTATAACGAAAATAATCATCAATAAAAATAACAAAATACTATAACTAATCACTCAAGAAATGGGAGAAAGCCACAAATGTTAGAGTGAAAAAGTTCAAAAGGGGATTTGAAAATAAAAGTACTATTATTAAATGACAAAGCTGGTTGTTTAGCAAGTTAATAGTGCAAACAACAAAAATACTCATATTTTGTAAATCCTAACAATCTAACTAGCTGAAACATGACCTGGACAAAGATGCCACTAATACAAGGATGAACTAAATGTAGTGGCAACTGACACATATTTCACAGGAATATGAAAGGAAACAAGCTCAAATTATCTCCCCACCTTGCAACCTATCCCAAGAACCTTTTCTCATCTACAAATCTTATACATGACAACCAAAAAAGAAAAGAGAATAGTAAGGCCTAAATCACATAATTGACTAACAAAAAAAAAAGATTCAATCCTAAAGTAAAAACACAATAAGTATTATGAGTCAGAAGCATGGCCAATATGAGTTAGATTCATTTTTGTAATGCCAGTAATATGGATAAAAAGGATAGATGAAATGGATCTTTCAGTAGACAAAGTAGAAGAATTAGGAGTCATGTGATTACAACAAGTCAAAAAGCTAAGATGAATTACCTTGAGTAACAAAGAGAGTAATATGAGAAGAAGAATTGGAAAAGATAACCTATTTTAGTAAAGCTTTTTTGTCACTTATAGTAAGAGTAGTATTTCCCTCAGATGTAGTAGTAGCAATGGATGAAGATCCAAATAATGAGGAATCTTTCGTAGGTTTAACGATTCTACCTTTTGACCTAAGCAGAAGTCATTTTCCAACATGATGCTTAAGCTTATGGAAATATTTGCATTTAATCATGGGGCAATCAGAAAAAATATCACCTCGTTGTCTATAATACCTACAAAATTGACCTCTAACTCTCTGGGTGGAAGGCCTAGAATTTGTAATCGCAAGAGCAATATCAATTTGTGGAAATTTAGCCAGGTCAATACTTGACTCCTCAAAAATGATTTCTCAAATAGTAGTATTTAATGTTGGAAGTCGACTTCAATAAAGCAAAAAAGCCTTGACAACTTCATATTATGGTTGAAGATCTATAAGAACTTGAATAAGATGAAAATGATCCTCATTGAATCTAGCCTGAGTAATTGGTTCCAAATAGGGTGAATATACGCTAGAAAATCATTTATTGATTGTCTAGATTCTGTTTAGATTGTAAAAAGTAGTCAACAATTGATAATAGTGAGCAAGCTTAGTAGTTTTATACCTAGTGGTAAGAAAATCTCAAATCTCCTTTGCAGTGTCAAAATAAGCACACTGTAAATGAATGGT
>NW_018397267.1:6765860-6767517 GCF_002168275.2 Theobroma umbraticum | reverse complement strand
TTCCACAAACTTGGCAGTAGTCTTATTAACCTTTTGTCTAAGTTGAACAATGTCTCCAATGACAATGTGCCTGAGTTTACATTCGATTAGAAAACTTTTCATACATTGAACCCATAGATTGTAATTACTTCCTTCCAAAATAGATGCAATTGGTCTAAAAACTGTAGATTTCTCCATCGGACAATCAAAATTGGTAGAAACTAAAAAACTAGATTTGGGTTAAAAGGCGTAGAAACAAGATTCCAAGAAAGAAAAAAAAAAAAAAGCTAGCAACCTTAGCTTTGTTACCATGTTAAATGAAGGGGAAATCTTATATTATGTAAAACTATATTATTACATAAATAAATGCTATTATATATCTATATATGAGGTTAATCCTACTCATAGTCTAACTCAAATTAACTGAAAATATTATAGTATAACTCTTAACTAGGTATTATAGTGTAACTAAATAAAAGTACTATATTACGACGTTAATTAAATATTTTATAAAATTATCTTAACAATGCCAATGACATTGCTACCAAGTGCTACTTAATACAAAATCAGCTTTCATTTGCAGCGGCTGAGCCCGATGACTTTACCTATACAAAAATCTGCCAACTCTATGCAGAATAACACAAACTCAACTAGTCACTTGTCTAACAAGTGTGTAAGAGTTTGTTTCAAGTCAGAGGTGGATGTGACATAAGTTAAAACTTTAATCCTTAAAACCAAACACATTATTCATATACACTCACCCTATTAAGGTCTTAACCACAATAATCATATATTCAATTTCTTTCATAAATTCGATGGCGAAGCATTTATGGGTTTTTTGTTGTTTTCCTTTTTGAGTTGGTCGAGATGTTAGTTCATTATAAGTCCTTTGTTCCCTTTTCAAACCAAAGACAAACATCTTGGTTATGTGGCCCCTTTTTAAGGGGTTTTTGCTTGGCACAACAGCCCTTAGTGGTGATCATTAACCAATAAAAAAGACTAGCTAATATTGAAATAATTTTACTAAAAGAAATCACAAAAAAAATAGCTATTGATTAATTCGTCAACTTATTCATTAGAACAGAAATCGTCTATCTCAAATAGTTTCTCCCTCTTTAACCCATCAACAAGATCTTGCCATGTAATAAAAAAAATTATTTCAACGTTAATAGCGTACTTCCATTAAAAGCTTTCTTTTCCTTTTTTTTTCTATATTATAATATATGAAAATCGGCATATAATAATATAATCGAGAATTCCAAAACTTTTTGTAAACACTTGGACTTCATTATTTTAACATGACTAGCAATTAGCTAAAGAATGAAAGAAAACTAGAAGGAAGAAATTAAGAAACTATATTTTAGAAATTGGAAGTACTACAAGATAGCAAAGTATAGAAATATAAGGAAATAAGACCAAAGATCAGAAGGTGCAAGCCCAGGATTGATGAAAAGTGGACATGCAAAATTTATTTTCTGTCTTCACCCAAATTTCTCATAATTACTTAATTAGATTTATTATCATAATAATTTTTTTAATGGCTCAATTTTTTGTCCATAGCAGCAAACGCCAAAAAAAAAAAAGGGAGTAGAGCGTTGAAATGATCAAAACTTAGCCTTCTGATCCAAACAATGTTTTCAATATAATTTCTCCATCTTGAAATTTTATTGTTTTTGAT
>NW_018397267.1:6765730-6765850 GCF_002168275.2 Theobroma umbraticum | reverse complement strand
ATATTATTTTAGAAAAAAAAAAACCATTGAAGGCAGTTTACTGTTAAATTAAAAAAAATTACTTATTATATGTACGTGGCAAGTTTTTGGAAGTGGGTTAGAGAACGGGACACGTTTACG
>NW_018397267.1:6762953-6765720 GCF_002168275.2 Theobroma umbraticum | reverse complement strand
TTTTTTTCCATATATAAACAGAGAGAAGGGGAAATTAAGTCAAATTGCGGCGGATATTTTGGAGCCTGCCCTATATATAAGGACGGAATTGGTATAGTATTTGAAATCAAGTTGATGAAATATCAACTCAGAAACTTAACTAGAATTATTGTTAGACATATGATAGGAATGGTATAATACTTTTAACAAAAGATAAAACGATTGAGGAGAGCATCATCCAATCAATTATGATAGCTTCTATTTTTGAGAATACTTGTCTGAATAGATAGATATATACATCATATTTTGAATCTTAAATGTAAGTTTTATTTGAATGAGAACTAAATATCTTAGTTAATGCTTATATGTATATCATAAAAGTTACGGAATTAAATAAATGGTCATTCATATTGAATTTACAACCAAATAAGTACTTACATTGTTGGCAACAGCATCCCTTCATTTTGTTAATGCTGTTGAAGTCTCAAAAGCAAAAGAATCTCAAAATTACTTTCATCTACGAGGCTGTTACACGTGTATATTTATGTATATATATGGGCATATCTCTCCTTCTAGTCTTCAGGCTGGATATCCCTCTGGGCTCTGGCTGCTTCGCTAGTATATATCAGATCTCCGCTAAATTTCTTCTCCCAATTGCTTCTCCCTAGGATAGAAGAGAAAGAGCAACAAACTAATTGTAAAAATAAAGAAGTTTTCACGACTTCACCTTTCATACTTGCTAGTTTTCACAGAATCCAAATCCAAGTAAGTACAATTGCATATGCTTTGAAAATATGTTGCTCCGATGCTTGGTTTTCGTTGAAATACCAATGTCCCGACCCATATCCGACGAATTAACATAGATTATGCAGCACACGCCCCCTACTCTGAGTGACATAACTTGAGCATTTCACATAATAATTACCATACAATTGCGTTCATTTCCAAGGATATTTTGAATAACGTATCCTTTTTCATTTTTTTTGAAAGTTAATTTAATCCCAGGAGAAGAAAACATGGATGGTTCGGAGAATGCAAGAACTTCAAGGAGTAGGTCAGGCCATAATAACCTGGGCAGTAGCATTAGGAGCAGCTTGAGCTGGACTAGTAGGAGAATGGAAGATGTTTTCGCTGGAGCAAGCCGACTGTCTGGAAGTAGTACTCGAGCTGAGGAAGAGGAAGAAGCACTCAGATGGGCTGCTATAGAGAAGTTGCCAACTTATAAACGTTTAAGAACGAGTATCATCAAGTCTTTTGCGGAGAGTAGTGATCATCAGGATCAGGGACATGGCAACCGCCACGAGTTTGCTCCAAGAGAAGTTGACGTGAGAAAGCTTGAAATGGATGACCGGCAGAAGTTCATTAATGCAGTCTTTAAGGTTGCTGAGGAGGACAATGAGAAGTTCTTGAAAAGGTTTAGAAATAGGGTTGATAAGTAAGTTTCACTTTCCGTATTATGTATCTGCCATGTTTTCTGTTGTTGTCTCCATTCCATTCCATTTCAAAACAAAAAAACATAACTGCCCCCAGTTTCTAAATACTTGATTCTGGATGATCAAGAGTTTTCATCATGTCAATCTTTTGTTTTCGAATCTTTCATTAATCTATTTTCATTATTTATTTAAATTAGTTCATTTTCATTTTATTCAAAATATTATCTACGATGTGGAAACTTTTAATTTAAAAAGACTTAAACTCAACTGTGAAAAGAAAACGTAGGCCCCGCGGCCATCCTAATTCCTTTTCACGCATGCTCTTTAAATGGACTTAACACTTGTACATTGCAGGGTAGGTATTCAACTTCCGACGGTGGAAGTTAGGTTTGAGCATTTAAGCATCCAAGCCGACACCTATATGGGTAGCAGAGCTCTTCCAACTCTACCAAACGTTGCTCAAAATATAGCAGAATTAGCTCTTGGTATGGTTGGCATTAGATTCACCAAGAGAAGCAGACTCAATATCCTTAAAGATGTCTCTGGAATTATTAAACCATCCAGGTAGTTATTCTGTACATTATTTTTTGTTCATTTATAAAGCTAAAGTATAGTTAACAAAAATTGACATACTCAATCATACATTAAATTTCATTTAAGATTCATTTGGTCTTATATAATAGGATTAGCAAAGTTGACATCTAATTTTATCAGGACTCATCGGTATTAATGTTTCATGTCTCTTTCAATTTGTCAAAACTACTTTTGTATATTTTTATTCAAAACAGTCAAAAGTTACAGGTAAGATCCGATTAATTTATTCCTTTTTAATTACTCAAAGTGAATATTATTATGTTGTTAGTTTTCAACTTTTTTTCCCTCCTTTAGATATGTATGGTCTAAAATTAACAGCATAATATCTTACAAAACTATTTAAATTATTCTAAAAAATTTAAGTAATTTTTTTTATTACATTCGTTCAAGTCCCTATACTTCTATTTGAATCAAATAAACCCTTATAACTAATATTTAACTTAATTAAAATATTATTTATTATTTTATATCATGTGATACTAAGGTAACATATTGTCATATCATAATGGATGATGGAATAATATATTAATATAGCATGATGACATAACTATGTGATTTTTTTCACACTTCGCATTAATGTCGTGTTAACGTCATATAAATATAAAAATGAGAAGTGATATTTTGATTAATTGCAACTAGTCAATCATTAGACATAAAAACTTATTTGACTCGAAATAAAAATATAATAACTTAGTTAAATATAATAAAAAATAAAAATTTATTTGAATTTTTTTTAAATAATTTAAGGAGTTTTTCAAACG
>NW_018397267.1:6762869-6762943 GCF_002168275.2 Theobroma umbraticum | reverse complement strand
ATTAATTAACCGGTTAAAATTGGTGGCAGAAATTAATATTATCCCATTTACCGCAGTAAATTTTGTATATATAC
>NW_018397267.1:6761745-6762859 GCF_002168275.2 Theobroma umbraticum | reverse complement strand
TGGTATTTACCAATTACACTCCATGTTTGATAGGATTGCTTTGATTGTCCATTACAGGATGACCCTTTTATTGGGCCCACCTGCGTCTGGGAAAACAACCCTCTTACTTGCATTGGCTGGAAAATTGGACCCAAGTTTGAAGGTGAACAATCCTATAAACTTTTATTCAAGCTGGGCAGGCAACTCAATAGCTTAAAACCAACTCCTTAGAGAAACTGGTTTATTTTTGCATGAAACAGGCTAGTGGGGAAGTAAGTTACAATGGGTACAAACTGAATGAATTCGTGCCCAAAAAGACCTCTGCATATATTAGCCAACATGATGTTCATGCAGCAGAAATGACTGTAAAAGAAACCTTAGATTTCTCAGCAAGATGTCAAGGGGTCGGAAGTCGATATGGTATTTGAATTTCAAATTAAGGTTACTTTAATTACCCGCATTTGTAATTATACTTACAGACATTTTAGTAGACATGGAGATAATTAATTAACCTGTTAATTGTTTTGTTACAAGTATACAGACCTTCTAAGTGAACTTGCAAGGAGGGAAAAGCACGCAGGAATTTTCCCTGACGCCGAAGTAGACCTTTTCATGAAGGTAAATGCCACAAATCAAGCAATTAATTGGAAACACGTCTCTGAACTTATAATGTTTGGTCTTCGCAAATTGAGTACTTAATATTAAGGTTTTTTCTGGGTTTAATGCATTTATGTAACTGAAAATCATTTACTACTATTATCCTTGTTTTCCTAATGCGCTTGGCGATTCCAGGCAACTGCAATTGAAGGAGCTGAGAGCAGTCTGGCTACCAACTACATTCTCAAAGTAAGATTAAATACTAGCAATTTATAGCCAAATATCAACATTAAATCCTTTATAGCATATCATTGCTTTGTTCAAATTTCAATAGCTAGGTTATTATTATACTGAATGGAATGCATAGGTACTGGGGCTTGATATATGCCAGGATACAATTGTTGGAGATGATATGATTCGAGGAGTATCTGGTGGGCAGAAGAAACGAGTAACAACAGGTTAAATTGGCTATTTTTAATTAACAAATTAATCATAAATGATGATTATGTAATTTCAATCCCAATCAATTATGTGCTTT
>NW_018397267.1:6750943-6761669 GCF_002168275.2 Theobroma umbraticum | reverse complement strand
ACACAACAAATTAAATAATGCAGGAGAGATGATCGTTGGACCAACCAAGACATTGTTGATGGATGAGATATCAACCGGCCTAGATAGCTCCACAACATATCAAATTGTCAAGTGCTTGCAACAGATAGCCCATCTGACAGATGCCACTATCTTTATGTCCCTTCTTCAGCCAGCTCCTGAGACTTTTGATCTTTTTGATGATGTAGTACTCATATCAGAAGGTCAAATTGTCTATCAAGGACCAAAAAAATATGTAGTTGAATTCTTTGAGAGCTGTGGGTTCAAATGTCCCGAGAGGAAGGGAACTGCTGATTTCTTGCAAGAGGTAAAAAAAATTCTTATCTAAACTACTCTTTGTCATAGCATTTGCATTTTTACAATCTCCACACAAAAACTTTAAAGAAAAAAAAAAGTTACTTCTTGAAAAGGTCTTGATCCGATAATAAAAAATACAAACGGAGATTGCTCCAGAAGATCTTAGGTTCAAATCTTAGAGGTGAGTGCATGATTAAGAACTCATAACTAAGGAGCAAATGCTACCGCTGCAGGTTACTTCCAAAAAGGATCAAGCACAGTATTGGGCAGATAGAAGCAAACCATACCGCTATATTTCAGTTCCTGAATTTGCAAATAGTTTCAAGAAGTTCCATGTTGGGGTGCAGCTGGCAAACGAGCTCTCGGTGCCCTTCAATAAGTCACAAGGCCACAAAGCAGCATTAGTCTTCTCAAGATATTCAGTACCAAAACTTGAACTTCTTAAGGCCTGCTGGGATAAAGAAGTGTTATCGATCAAGAGAAACTCATTCTTTTATGTCTTCAAGATAAGTCGGATTATTATCGTAGCGTTCCTTGCATCAACGATGTTTCTGAGGACTAGAATGCATCACAGGAATGAACAAGATGGAGTGCTCTACAATGGGGCGCTTCTGTTTTCACTTATAACCAACGTGTTCAATGCTTATCCTGAGATTTCACTTATGATCGCGCGGCTTCCAGTTTTCTTCAAGCAAAGGGACCTCTTACTGTATCCAGCTTGGGCATTCACCATTCCATTAGTCCTGACAAAAATACCTATAGCCATTTTTGAGACTACTGCTTGGATGGCCGTGACATATTACCCCACCGGATTTGCACCAGAGGCTGAAAGGTATCAAAGCATATCTCTGATTTCATTAATTGTATTGGCAAAATATTAAACAAGTTCTAAATCAATTTTTCAATTGTTCTTGTAGTTCTAAAACAGAAATTTTTCCAGGTCCATCTGCAGGTTTTTCAAGACAATGATGGTGGTACTTCTGATCAATCAATTGGCCGCTTCATTGTTTAGGCTCATTGCAGGGGTCTGCAGGACCATTGTTGTTTCCAACGCCGGTGGAATGCTTGTTCTAATGTTTGGGGTGTTTCTCGGAGGTTTCATCCTTCCTAGAAGTAAGCACCATAATGAAACTTAATTTCACTCACTCTTAAAAAATTAATCAAGTCAAAGAGAACACAAATGTATAAGATATGTGCTTTATCGTTCTGTATTTAGTGCATATTTTATGCATAACACCAAAGCTAGATCAGTTCAATGAATTGACTGAGGCTTCTTTTCTTGGTGACAGCTCAAATTCGTAAGTGGTGGAAGTGGGGTTACTGGGTTTCACCTTGGACATATAGTTACAATGCCCTTGCTGTAAACGAATTTTATGCTCCCAGGTGGATGAACAGATTGGTATGTTATTCACTCATATGTGCATCAAGTGGTTAAAGAAAAAGGCATACAGATTTTTCTTTAATATAAGAAATTAAAGCAAGTTGAAAATTCATGTGTAGTCTGATTGCAATGCAGGCTTCTGACAATATTACCAGATTGGGGGTGGCAGTGCTTGAAAGCTTAGAAGTCTATCGTAATAAAAATTGGTATTGGATTGGTGCAGGAGCTCTTCTGGGGTTCATTATCCTTTTCAATGTTCTCTTCACCCTGGCACTCACTTACCTAAACCGTAAGTCTTGCCATTGTTTTCCTTCTTTTCATTTTGCCTGCCAGGATTAACTAATCTGTCATATCCTCTGAATTGATTATAATAGCTCCGTCAAGCCCACAAGCGGTAATTCCTGAAGATTCAGCTGATGAGATGGAAAGTAACAGAGAAATGGCAATCCGAGGAATCAGCAGTGAGTCGAATTCCGGTAGTACAAAACGAAATGCTAATTCAACCCAAGAAGCAGCCACGAAAGGAATGGTTCTTCCCTTCACACCTCTAGCAATGTCATTCAACAAAGTGAATTATCATGTTGACATGCCATCCGTAAGACATCATTTTGTTTTCTCACTCTGTCTTTTTTTCAATTAGATGTTTAATGGTATACCTTATTCATGGAAGACAGGTTAACCATCCATCTATTTTTTACTCCTATCATCAGAAAAAATTATCCTAAAAATGATGTTTGCCAACTTGGTCACGGAGCATGACTTTGAAATCAAATTCTTTACCAAAGTGTCTTGAGATCCAGAAACGTTCTTTCTTACTAGCTTCCATGATTTTCATAGGAAATGAAGGCGCAAGGGGTTACAGAGGACAAGCTACAATTGCTTCGAGAAGTAACAGGTGCATTTAGGCCTGGAGTTTTGACTGCTCTAATGGGAGTTAGTGGAGCTGGAAAGACAACATTGATGGATGTTTTGGCTGAAAGAAAAACTGGTGGATACATTGAAGGCGATGTCAGGATCTCAGGATTCCCCAAGAAACAAGAAACTTTCGCCAGGGTCTCTGGATACTGTGAACAAAATGATATACACTCACCCCAAATCACAGTCAGGGAATCCTTGATTTATTCAGCTTTCCTTCGACTTCCAAAAGAAATTGATAAAGAAGGAAAACTGGTAAGAAATTGAATTCAATAGTTATTACTTAAGTACTAGAGTATATGACATTATATTAAGTGTAAAACCAAAATTTTTCGGGGGTTTTCTATTTTAGATTTTTGTGGATCAAGTGATGGAACTGGTAGAGTTGGACAATCTCAAGGATGGTCTCGTAGGGTTGCCAGGAATTACTGGGTTGTCGACAGAACAGAGAAAACGATTGACAATTGCCGTGGAGCTTGTTGCTAATCCCTCAATTATTTTCATGGATGAACCTACATCTGGTCTTGATGCAAGGGCAGCAGCCATTGTCATGAGGACTGTGAGAAACACTGTGGATACTGGTAGAACTGTCGTCTGTACAATTCATCAGCCTAGCATCGATATATTTGAAGCCTTTGATGAACTTCTACTGATGAAAAGAGGGGGACAAGTAATCTTCTTTGGACCACTGGGTCCAAATTCTCAAAAGATTGTAGAATATTTTGAGGTAATTTATCATCCTCAAATTAATTTATGAAAAAAACAACCGCATCAGTTGCACCTGCTTCAACAGAAATCTTTAATTTTCCTAAACTTATTGCAGGCGATTCCTGGAATTCCCAAAATTAAGGAGAAATACAATCCAGCTACCTGGATGCTAGAAGTGAGCTCAGCAGCAGTTGAAGCACGACTTGGAATTGACTTTGCCGAGCATTATAAGTCATCATCTTTGTATCAGTAAGTTGTTATTTGATTGTTTCACAAGGTAGTTTTTATGCTTTTGCTAATTTCAAGCTAATTTATATGTATTTGAGCAGGCAAAACCAAGCTTTAGTGGAGGAGTTAAGCAGACCACCACAAGGAGCTAAAGACCTCTATTTCACCACTCAATATTCTGTGTCTATGTGGGGGCAGTTCAAATGTTGCCTCTGGAAGCAATTCAAAACTTACTGGAGAACTCCTGAATATAACCTTGTTAGATTCGGTTTCACTTTGGTTGCCGCTCTCATGGTTGGATCAATTTTCTGGAGAGTAGGCACAAAAATGTCTGCATCTTTCACTTCAAAATTTGAAACTGCTATTAATTACATTGATAACAATAATCAGGATATCTCCTAAATGATACATTCTATTTTCTCTTACTGTTCTGTGGTTTAGGAAGGACGCAACTCAACTTACAATGATAACGGGTGCCATGTACATTGCTGTCATGTTTTTAGGAGTTACTAACTGCCAAACAGTTCAACCGGTTGTGGCCATTGAAAGAACCATATTTTATCGAGAAACAGCAGCCGGAATGTACTCTGCATTCCCTTATGCCCTTGCACAGGTAAGAGGAGTTGAAGGGTTATATTTTATTCTTGTTTAGTATTTCTGTAGTTGATTTTGGGGACATGAGACAGAATGCTTAATAGTCTTTGACATTTTTTCTGTTTCCTACTATCAATAACAATTCTCAAATTCTCATCTCTCATAAATTAACCAGTGTATATCAAGATTGTGGAGCATACAGTAGACAGTAGTGATTAATTCAATATCACCTAGTTTTTAGACCCAGCCACGCATGTTCTCCAACAGGATGAAAACTGGTATAGCCTTTCATGTCATCCGACTTGACTAGTCTATCTGATAGGTTAATTTCATTGCGGCATGCAGGTAATTGCTGAAATACCCTACGTGCTCACCCAATCTTCATATTATGCACTTATAATCTTTGCCATGATCAAGTTCAAATGGACGGCGAAAAAGTTCTTCTGGTTCTTGTTCGTCAACTTTTTCACCTTCCTTTACTTCACATTCTATGGGATGATGACTGTTGCCATCACACCAAACGTCCACGTAGCAGCTATACTAGCAGCAGCTTTCTATGCACTTTTTAATCTTTTCTCTGGCTTCTTCATCCCAAGGCCGGTATGTTAACTTGTTTTGCAAGCAAAATATGTGTTTGAATAATCCCAACAACGCATGTTGACAGAAATTTCATTTTCTTTGAAATTTCAGAGAATCCCTGGGTGGTGGATATGGTATTATTGGATTTGCCCAGTAGCATGGACAATCTATGGTCTGATTACCTCACAGTACGGGGAGGATGAACACACCATTAAAGTACCAGGCATTTTGCCTGACCCTACTGTTAAATGGTACTTGGAACACCATTTCGGGTATCACAATGATTTCATGGGGGCAGTTGCCGCAGCTTTGGTTGGCTTCGCAGTGTTCTTTGCATTCATGTTTGCTTTAAGCATCAAGATACTCAACTTCCAAATTAGGTAGGGAAAAATTCTATGCAACGAATTCTTCATCTTCTAGCATGTTTAACCAGGCAAGAAAGATCTTTGCAACTATTATGCTGTATACCGTTAAAAATAAAACTTGGTGCCAAATTTACGAGAGTGTTGATTATATATTCCAATGCTAGATGCTGTTTCTGATTGAAGGATTTTGGTTTTCTGTATTGGAGCTGAAGGCTGAGATATATATAGTTGTTATAAATAATAATAATGAGAACAATTTATAAGTTTCAAGGGTTGAGATATTTATCATATATATATATATATATATATATATATATATATTGAAGATTATCATCCAGTTTTAAGGAATGAATAACCATTACAAACAGACTCACCCACTAGAATGTAGCAGATCACTCCAACATCCTGATGTCGGGGCGTTGTGAAAATACCAATTGTGACAAAATTAGAAACTTTACTAAAGTGAACACTGTTTTGACGAGGTTAGAAAACTCTACTAAAGTGAATAATGATCAAATTCTTACTTTAGTTGGCTAAACCAAAAATATTAAAATATCTTATTCTTCTAAAAAGTGCCTAAAGAAAATAAGCATTCCTGCTTACTAAAGAAAATATTTTTTTATTAATTCTCAACTTGAATATCTAATAATTAAGCCAAAAGAGCTTTATATAACTATTCCTAAGAAAGAGAGTCTTCTAATATCGTCATGTGAGATTATTACAATTTCTAAATAAATAAAAACATAAGAAAATAACCTAACCTAAACTTTCATGGAGTATAAGTAAAATAAAAGATAACTTAGTCTAACTTAACTTAATGTACAAGTAACCTAAATAATATGCTCCTATATCACATCCCTTAATAACAAACAAAAACCTATCCCAAACCCTTGCATAAAGGCAAAAAATACCAAGGATCCAAATATTATTTCCCTTACTTTTAGCATCATCTCAGGGACTTGTAAACAAAAAGACTTGTACAAAGCTATGCAGAGCAGTATCAACAAAACCCTAACTCAGTGCCTAGACATACACTGATATCAGCATTCAATTGACAATCAAAAACATCAAAAAAGGCTTATCCACAGCCAACAAGACCATAAGCAAATAGCACCACAAAGAAAAATAAAAAACCGATGAAAGCTTATTGAAAAACGCTAGGGACTTCACTTTGTAACCGTATACTTCACGCAACAAGATCTTCTGCTTTTTGGTTAGCCTCCCTCTTATGCTAATAAAAGCTTTTGGATGAAATAATACCTTCAGGGAATAATGTAATCTTTAGTCATTTTGTTGGTTTCGTAATCTTGTTCTCTATTTCACTGCTTATCTTCCTTAGCTGGCGTACCAAAACCATGCAATAAATGCTTTAGAAGACAACTTCTTTTACTCTTTTAAGTTATCAGGAAAAAAGAAACGAGCAAGATAAAGTAACTAATAATTCACTTGGTTAAAGTTAAACCTTAATAAGAGGTTACACAATTGCAAGAAAATAAATTGATTTTTTATGTTAAATTCATTAATGATTAGGTCATCATCCAAATAACCCCTCTAAAGAAATTTCTGATGAATTACGAATTGTATTCAAACTGAGAAAATCAAAACACCCAAAACAAAGGAGTAGAGAACGAATTTGGGAATTGAAAACAAATTGGAGGAAAAGCCACCTCACTCATTTTCATATTGGTATTTATATGACAATAACAATCATTGCCTAGTAAATCAACTTTGGAGAATGAAAAACATAGAGAGAAAAAATAGTTGAGCAGAGAATTCCAGACATGGAATTCTGTGCTTTACAATAGTTGCTCAAACAGCTAGGAAAGTAAAAGAAACATACACTCAAACACATGGCTTTTCAGCCTTACAAAATATAAGCAAAATGACATAAGAAATGGTGTTTAAGCTACCATAAGACATGAAACAAAAAGAGATGACTCTAAGCGTTTTACTCACTCATTAACTAAAGGGATAAAATGGCACCATACTCTTATTCCCTTTCTTCTTTTAATAGTGTCATGAATTACATTTCTTTGTTTAAATATGTGATAGTCCGTGCTGTATTTAAATGGACACTTCGATGCAAGTCAATCAATACTTAGTTATATCTTATCAAACATCAATAATTGCAACAAATTAGACTAAGAGAATCTGCATCAAAATCAGAGGGTATACCGACTGTCATATGTGTAACCACTTAGTCATAAAAAGGAATATTGTTTTATTAATATGAAAATAATTACAAAGGGACCAAGACACACCATCGTTGGGCCATAAGGACAACCCTAGATAATTCATTACAAACATACCTTTACCAATGAGGCAACCCAACAATCCGTTTACTGCTCACCTTCTATAAAGAATTTACAAGATTTTACATGTATATTACCAATAGCCATTACAACACTTAAAATGAGGGCATTCTTGTGCTAAAAGGGTTTTTTCCCCTAAAGACCTAAC
Organism: Theobroma umbraticum; assembly: GCF_002168275.2. Taxonomy (NCBI): domain Eukaryota; kingdom Viridiplantae; phylum Streptophyta; class Magnoliopsida; order Malvales; family Malvaceae; genus Theobroma; species Theobroma umbraticum. The sequence continues at coordinate 6,754,124 of NW_018397267.1, read as the reverse complement.
AAGTATATTTAAAGATATCACCACAATCCATTACAATGTTTGAAAGAATGGCATTTCAATTACAAGTACAAAAAACTCAATCTCTTAGACAACTTTACCTTATCATAGTCCGATACAAGGTTGGCTCATGACATCATGACACACTCAATCTATCAACTTTCTCATTGATTGGTTGGCTTGGAATTCTTTAATCTTCTACTAAAAAGTATGAAAATTGACTTTTTTCTCCCATGTGATCTCATCTAGTCCTAACCCTTACCATTTCACTCAGTACTCTTATGTCGATTGTCGATTGATTATCATCATCCTCCTTGCCAAAATCTCCTCCACTCGGTATTATGATGATAGCTTGGTGCTGATGGTAGCTCTTGTGGTTCGACTCTTACTTGCATCTACTGGATCTGCATGGAACGGCTTCAAATTATTGATGTGAAACATAAGGTGTACCTTTATCCACTTGGGTGGATCAATCTTGTAAAAAGTCATCCCCACCTTAGCTACAACCGATGCTAGACCTTTATATATTCATACTAGTCTTCGATCTCTCTTCTTAAGGAATCGAAGTTGTTCAGGTACCAACTTCACTAGCACCAGTCTTCCACCTTAAAATGTTGCTCCCTTTGACCTCTATCTACCCACTTCTTCATGTGGTTTGAGGCTTTCTCTAAATAAACCCTGGCGGTTTTAGTGTTTGTCTCTATTCGTTAGCAAAGTTGAACGCCTATGGACTCTTCTGGCTATACAATTTCACTAAGGTATGGGGAAGTCTAAGTTGTTGTTTAGTGAAGACCTTAAAAAAGGCTATATTAGTGGTTAAGCTCTTCTATGAGTTGAAACATAATTGAGCCACATCAAGCAGGTTAGGCTAATTCTTTTGGTTCACTTGTACAAAACGTCGCACGTATTCTTCCAATAACCCATTGAAGCATTCTATTTAACCATCTATTTATGGGTGATAACTAGAAAATATGTTAAGTTCTAAGCCCAATAGCTTGAATAGCTCTTTCCAGAAAAAGCTTGTAAACCTTGGATCTATATTGCTGATAATGTTCTTAGGAACACCTTAATATTTTACCACATGTTTAAAAACTATGTAAGCCGTTTCTTCTATAGAGCCAAACTTTTGCACTGGAATGATTGTTGCATACTTGGATAACCGGTTCACCACCACCAAGATTGTTGTCATATCTCCCACTTTACAAAATCTTACAATAAAGTCTAAAGGAATACTTTCCCATGGTTTAGTCGACACTAGTAGAGGTTCAAGCATTCCCATTGGTCTCTATCTGTCTACTTTATCTTGCTAGAAAATGAGGTATATCTTTGTATAATCCATCACATCTCATTACATATAAGGTTAATAGTAACCATGTTTCAGTAGTGCAACGGTTCTCTGCCAACTTGGTTATCTTACCCAAAAAGTGTCGTGCCATTCCTACATTAATTTCTGCTTAAACTCTCCTACTTTTGGAATAAATATGCGTTGTCCCTACGTTAATAAGAGTCCATTTTCACCCAAAAGTATTTTAACTTTTCACTCTCCACAGACTTCCTAATGGCCATTGCTTGGGGGTCTCAATATAAATTTTTCTCAATTAGATTACGGATATCTGTGGTCATTTTGCTGGTTGTCATTAGTGCAATCACCTTTAGAGTTACGAATTCGACTTTCCTATTGAGAGCATCTGCCACACAATTTGTTTTTCCAACTTTATGCTCGAAGAAAAAATCAAACTCGGCTAGGAACTCTTGCCATCTCGCTTATTTAGCTGTAAGGTTTGGTTGTGCGAGGAAATGACTTACAACTATATTGTCAGTTGTCTTAACCATGAATTGTAATCCTAACAAGTAATGTCAATAATGTCACCTAGCCCATAAACAATGAATCACTGTAAGTAGTTATGTCTCCTGTGCCATGTATCTTCTCTCAGTTTTATTCAACTTTCAACTTTCCTACGCAACTGGGTGTTCTTCTTATAGCAACACTCCTCCAAGTGCAAATTCTGATGCATCTGTTTATACCTCGAAAGGCTTTGCAATATTGGGGAATGATAAAACAGGATCTGTCATCTTCGTGTCCTTCAAGCCTTCGAAGGCTTCTTCGTACTGCAGCATCCAACTCCACTTTTATCCCTTTTTCAATAATTTTTTCAGTGCTACTGTCTGTCTTAAATATCTTTCCACAAATATCCAGTAATAATTGGCTAACCCTAAAAAAGAATGGAGCTCAATTGTATTTTTAGGGATGGCCCATTTTTTTATAGCCTTTACCTTCTGCATGTCAATCGGATGTACCCTTGTTCAATTATATGGTCAAGAAATTGAATTTGGGTTTATACGAATGCACATTTCTCCTTTTTTACATATAACTAGTTGTTGTGTAACCTTTTGAAGAATTACAACAAGTGCCATTGATGCTCCTGTAAGGTCGAACTGTACATCATGATATTGTCTAAGTAGATTAGCATAAACTTGTCGAGATAATTATGGAACACCTGATTCATCAATGTGCAAAAGATAGTAGGAGCATTGGTTAGTCCAAAAGGCATAACAAGAAATTCAAATGCGCCATACAACATTACATAAGTAGTTTTTGACTCATCTCCCTCAGTCACTATTACTTGATGGTATCTCGATCTCAAATCTAATTTGAAGAAGTACTTTGCACCATGTAGTTGGTCAAAAAGATCTGTTATAAGAGGGATAGTATATTTATTCTTAATTGTGACTTTATTTAAAGCTTGATAATAAACACATAATCGTAAACTCATATCTTGCTTCTTTTGAAAAAGTATTGAGGCTCCAAAAGGTGCTTTTAATGATTAGATAAATCTGACTTCAATCAGCTCATCTAATTATTTTCTTAACTCCGTTAATTTTAGGGGAGCCATCTTGTATGGCTCATTTGCAAGTGACTTGACTCTTGGAAGTAATTTTATTTCATGATCGACAACTTGTCGAAGCAATAGAACCGTTGGTAGTTCTTTTGGCATCATATCTTGAAATTTTTTTAAAATCAGTTTCACTTCTTCAAGTATTGGATTTGTGTTATCTTCACCTTTGTAGATAGGCATAGCCAAGTAAGAGGGCTCACCTTTCTTGATCTTCTTCTTAAATTGTATAGCTGATATAATCTTCTTCTTGCTCTTAGGTAGAATTGTAGCCGATATCATAAATGGTC
>NW_018397267.1:6747810-6750876 GCF_002168275.2 Theobroma umbraticum | reverse complement strand
CAAGCCCTAAACAAAATTAAAGTCATCTATAATGGCTACAATCAAGTTTATCTTTCATTCTCAAGATCCAATCTTAACCTTCTACATCTTTGGCATTTCTCATGACAGCTAAAACTAACGAGTTAACTGCTTTCATATGTCCAAAGTCCTTCTCAACCTTAAACTCGCATCTCTTTGCATCTCGAAGGGTGATGAAGATGTTTAAGGCTCTTGTGTTGAGCATGGCTTTGGTGCTTTTCTTATTCAACAACACCTCTACATATGTTAGACCTCGTTAAGGATCTTTTTTTATCTTTTCTAATTACGCCTGTAAGGCATTGAGGAAATGAAAAGAACCCATTCGTGCTAGCTCTTCTTCAACTATGGTGTGGGGTAGAGGTGTTTAACATTGGTAATGCATATCGCATTGAGGGCTATTTGGAGAGGACAATCGACTATACGATAAAGTTTATTGCATAGAAACTAAGATATCGAAGGTCGTGACTTGAAGTTTCATAGCTTGTTTGTTCTCTATTAGGATGAGTCTCTAGTAGGTGGTTTCCTATTGCCAACCCCACTTGAAAGTCTGTTTACTCTGAAAAATTTTACCCCACTATTTAAGCTAGAACTACTGGTCCTGGATGGAGAATCTTTCCTTTTGTTGGAGTTTTCACTATAATCAATAAGGTGCTTGGCAGCCGCCATCATCGAAGTCACATCTTGTACCTTCTATTGCTATAACTTCATCCTCTTCTATAATTTTAGAACCTCGAGGAAATAAAACGGTCTATATTTTTCAGTTATATCCCTAATATATAAAATTAAAGTAAAAAAGTTCTCATGAATTCTCGCATGAATCCTATTTGTGACAACTTTTGCAACTTTTGTCGCACCATATACTTAACATTCTAAGGGAAAAATTAGTTCTTCAATTCTTGCTTTAGGTCCACCCAAGTATTGATGCGGCAATCACCATTGATGAATTTAGAACGTTGCCATAACTTCTCATCCCAACAAGATACATTGAAGCCATCACCACTTTGTCCTCCTCCGACTTAGTGTGCACAGCTCAAAAAAAATTGCTTCACATCAAAAAGAAAGTTCTCCAACTCTTTAGCATCTCTAACCTCTTCGAATCGTTTGGGTTTCGGTACTTTGGCCCTTTTTCCTTGATCTCCTAGATTTACACTAATATTACCTGTAGCAATAACCAAAAGATTTACCTAAGCTTTTAATTCCCCAATCTCACTTTAGAGTGTGCTCAACGTATCCCTAATCTCATTATTATCAGTTAAAATTTTACTATGCATGTATACATATCGAATAGATAGTATATAAGTAATCTCACAGAAAATTGATATAAAATTTTACTCAATATTAAAATTAGAACAATTTAATTTTATCCAAACAATTAATATCAAATAACTAAATTAACTCACTAAGAATACTTAACCAAAAGTTAAACTAAGAAAAATCAAAATAATAATAACTTGAGTAAATATCAAATCAAACAAACCTAGGATTACAATATCCCTCACACTTCATCTAAATCTTACCTATCTCCTTTAACTTATTTCAATAGATTGAATTGCTAACCTAAAATCTTAAATTATTTATAAAGGTCTCCCAACTCATCTTATAAAAATATTTATTCTAACCAAAACAGCATATCCCGATATGAATTGAAATTAAAACAGATTCATTAAGTTCATGCTCTGATTGGGCTACATATAGCCTATAGATATATCCCTATCCTACAGGCAAATTAATTAATATGATCATATGTTTTCTCAATTTTAGTCTACACTAAACTCCCTTTCCCAAGTTTGTTGTGGTTCCTAGATTAATTTAATTGGTGGCCAAGTAATTAAAAGCATTAAAAACAAGTAGGAATAAACAATTCAAATGCCATTAAAGATAAGCAAGAAAGAGATTAAAAATTCAAATTACATGTGAGTTTAATTGCAATCTTAGAAAAAGAAAGTTAGCTACCCATGATTGCAAAGATAAATAACATTACATAAATTTCAACTATTGAGAGTAACAAAAAAAATAAAAACTAAGGAAGAAAATAAAACAAATATCTGCAATCTTGCTCTCCAAGTTTTAGCCTCAACTTCTAACTTCTTGAGTCTCCAAAAGTTGTCTAACCCTTTGTCTCTTAAAATATAATCTATTTATACTAACAAACTTAACCTATAGTTCCCTAGGTTGACTTAGGATTTAATTGAGCTTAAAAGTGTAATGAGAAGCCCAAAAATCAATTATCAATCTTTAAAATTTTAATTTCAACCACAATACGTCAAACCATTTTCTAACACAATTTTCTCAATCTACGAAGTAGAACTAGATAAAGTAATATTAAAGTTGTAGTTCTATCTCTTAGCTTTCCAATGGTCTAAGAATCGCATCATTTGGAATTTTGTAGTGTGAGTTATGACCAAAATACTAAAGCATATGTAAATAGATTTTTTGGTCTTTCAGCACCTTTCTTTTCAAAATTAAACCTAACTCCTTTAGTTCCTACAAAAAATATAAAAACTGATAAATAATAACCACATCAAAAGAAATAACATAAAATTAAAATAATTCACTTAAAAATAAACTAATTATAACAAAACTAAAAATAACTAAATTAAAATTGAAAATTGAGAAATTTAGCTAATATTTAATAACAAAATTAGACTAAAATAATTCTATAAAATAGAATTATCAATCACTCAGAGTATTAATCATCTCGGACAATTCTTGCTGGATTGTCTCAATTTCATCTATTTGCTTTCGCTGAACGATTTGAGCTTTTACTGCAACAATCGCAGCCTCTAACTTATTAATCCTTTGATAGTCCTCTGATGCATTCTGCGTAGTCATCGTTTTTACTCTTTAGATTAATATGTCTTGCTTGTGCTCTAATATCAACTGTCATGAATTACGTTCCTTTGCCTAAATATGCGATAATTTGTGCAACACTTAAATAGACACTTCCACACAAGTAAGTCGATACTCGATTATATCTTATTAAACATTAATAATAACAATAATCAGACTAAGAGAATCCAAATTAAAATTAGAGGACGTATCAAATGC
>NW_018397267.1:6746986-6747787 GCF_002168275.2 Theobroma umbraticum | reverse complement strand
AAAAAGAAAAAATATTTTATTAATATGAAAATAATTACAAATGGACCAAGACACACCATCATTGAACCATAAGGGTAACCCTAGATAATTTACTACAAACATATCTTTATTAATTAAGTAACCCCACAATCCATCGATTGTTCACTCCTTATAACGAGTTTACGATATTTTATATATATTCTACCAATAGCCATTATAATGCTTGAGATAAGGACATCCCTTTCCCAAAAGTATTTTCCCCTAAAGGTTTAATAAGTATTTTTAAAAAATTTATATCCATAATCGATGTGAATCGGAGGAAAGCCACGAATCTGATAGTGGGACACCTCTGCAAGGGACTCATGGCAGGCACCAACCGGAAGGGAGAGCACCCTCTAATTTTTGGCCCAAGTGCGAAAAAGAAACGGCCCTTTGAAGCCGACTTCGCAGATGCGAAAAAAGATATCTACCCACCTAAAACCACTGAGCCCTTTCAGAATAAATGAACTGCTGTTGAAGATTTAACTTGAAACTGTGAAGTGGTAGTAGCACCGTCAATTCTCAACAGTAGGGCATAAAGGCAAGGTTTGTGGATGGCACCGGCCTCTCAACTAGGCTCCATGGTCCACCTTCACTGTGGAACGGCTACGCGTTTCAACTCCCACTAAGCTGACCATTGAACGATTCAATTTCAATTCAATGTCCCCAAACCAAGCCGACATTTATAAATAAATAATAGCTCTAAACCAAACCAGAGCTTGGCCAAAACTGCTCTACCATATAACATACTAGTGCTAATTAATTAATTTTCTCTATACGTCT
>NW_018397267.1:6737420-6746920 GCF_002168275.2 Theobroma umbraticum | reverse complement strand
TCTTGCTTAAAGATTAGTAACATATTATTTCTCTGCAGGGAAAGATTAAAATGTGATTCAAGAAAATGCCGGTGAAAAATAATACAAAATGCACGTGACTTGCTAATAAATGAAAACATTATTATCCCAACTTAAAAACTCAATTAAAATCTTACTCCACTCTTATCATTTAAATGAAGTCCAATTGATTACCATAACCCTATTTTATCCAAATGATGTTCAGTGCAGTCAAGATTCTATACATACACTAACATGTTCAGTCTAATATTCCAGTAGATCAAATGAAGTTCAAAAAGCAAGCACAAGAACTAAATCCATGGTAATCATGCACACTGTTATTTTGTTCCAATTGTTAGAATATTACATAACCTGAGATATCCCTAGCCTCTAATAGTGAATTTGGAAGTGGGAATTTGAATTTAAATCCTTAATAAAATACTAACTAAAGGAATGTGTTATACAATTAAATTAATTAAAACTTCATTTAGTCCATACTTTTATTATTTATTTCTTCTTTTTATTTCTTAATATTCTTTTATATTTAGGTTTTTTGTAAAAAAATAAAACATCAAAAAATAGAGTTTAAATCACTATAACTTTTATTTTATTATCTTTTTGGTAAAATTAAAAGCAAACGGAAGACAATTAAATAATTACAAACAAATAAGTAGAGAATAGAAGTAATTTTCAATAGAATTATTTATGGGTCAGATGATCCATCAAGTCAATAACCTTAATTTTTTGGATTTGTGTTAAATTTGAGATATTATTATATTGATAACATATTAATTTTAAATGATTTTAATTATTAAAATATAAAAATATTTGTTTATTTTTAAATAATAAATTTAATTAAAATGAGCTTAAATGAGCAAGTCGAATTGAAACTCAAAATCTAAATATTTTTAGAAGTGTCAACTCGGTTGATTCTCTTATTCCAATAACTGCTGGTTACAAATATGTTGACAGAATTTTGCATTTCCAATGGTCACACCAAATTTAACCTCTCAAAAGACTAACATATTGGGAAGGTTAGACTTCAATTCGATTCAAAGAAACATAAGTCCATAAGGGGCAAATCCAGACGTCAACTTTGAATAGGGGTAACTAGAAACAAAAGATTGATTAATTAATGAATTAATTAATTAGAAAGCAGATGTTGGTTTTAAAAATCTGATATGGCGGGTTTCGTTCAAGGATTTTATGGCCTATAGTTTTGTGTTACCTTGAAAGAAAAGAATACATTGGGCATATACAGCTACCTTGTTTTAATTTAAAGATAAAAAATTTTGGTTTTGACGTAAAACAGTGAACCCTTCAAATGGGTTTTATTTTAAGCCAAATCTAATAGCTATCTACAACTAATTTTGAATTTGTACATTTGCTTTTGAATTTTCTTTTATGAAAAGATACAACGGTGTTCTTTTGCCTTTCTTCTTTGTACATTGCGTGATGTATCTTTTGATTGCACGTACACGTAACAGTAATCAAAATCATCCTCCCCCTCCCCCTTTTTTTACTGCAATGAAATTGTCATTGTTTTATAGTTAATTCATTTTCAATAAATGAATAAATATTAAGGGATCCTTTCGGCCTTCACAAATTAAAGTTATGCAATTATCTAATCAATCTTATACTTATCATTTTTAGTTTTGTTCTTTAACCGTAATTTAATTTGCAAATTATAGATTTAAGATCTATTTCATTAGATAAGTACTTTTATAATTTGTAGATGTCTTATGACTTGTTATTTATAATATTATACTTATACTGATTTGTCCTTTTTTTTTTTTACAAAAATCAAATCAAATCTCATCCCAGTAAACTTTTATTAATTGGTACCCATATGTTAAACATGTTTCACATGTTATTTTTTTTCAAAAAAAAAAAACAAATTGATTCCCAACCATTTAAGAAAAGGGCACGCCCTCTTGTTCTCCTGGCAGGTGTTTGGAAATCATTTCATGTTTGAAGGAACTAAAAAACAGAACAACGTTTTTAAGTGCTCCTCTAGAACAAAAATAATTCATTAATTAAATTTTTCATGTCCCTTTCTTGGTTATCAGGTCGAAAAGGAATAAAGGATGGTAAGAGACTGGGACACTGACTAAATTATTATTTAGGAGGTAACTTATTTATCTCATAACTCTAGAGTCTAGACCCAAATTTGTTTGCCAATTTAATGATTTTATCAATCAAATGTAAAATTATATAGTATAATATATATATATATATATATATATATATATATAGACATAAATTGAGGAGCAACATGGGATTTAAGACATGTACAACAACTGGTTTGTGGTGGTGCTTTTGCCATAAAAGAATCTACTTTCCACCAACCATTGTAATTGCCACATGGTTTTGCCATGCCCACCTAACCATCCCCAGCCAACTACTGAGTCTAAAATGATGATTAGCTCAGATGATAATAAGGATGGGAAACCCCATATCTCAAAGTGAATTAAGCTTTGTAATAATTTTAAAAAAAAATAATGCACGTGGGATCATGTTGTGATTCGCCAATGAATGGTCCAAATTGGGTTAAATCCGTTTGCTATTATTAAAATTACCAAAGGAATGAGGCAAAGGAAAGCATATGCCGAAATCAAGGTGCAGGAGAAGCCAGATATGCAAATATACTCCGGTGGATAGCTATCAGCCACATCGTCAAAAAGGAGCCCTATCATTTAGGAAAATGACAGGCACATCAGTGACCAAAAATGTGTTTGACATGTTACTGATTCACACGGTTGGCTTCTTATGTGGCTTTTTTCATCATTTACCAAAGGGAAGGGAGGATCTCACAATGTCTGCTCCCCTAAAACTCACCCACACATTACTTGTCCTCATGCTTACCATCAAAATCTTCATACACATTTATATGCTTATTTTTGTCCTACAATGAACAAGTTTAATCCTTCTCATACTCATTTGTTTGATTGATATTAAAAAATTTGTTTTTTTTTTTTTTATAATCAGAGAAAGAGAGATTTGAACTCTACTCTTTAGGCAGGAGGATAATACACCAATTAATGAGTTAAATGCTTCGATGCATTCTAAAATTTATGACTTTTTAACTAATTATGTAAGAATTTCAGACACTAATTTTCGAAAATTATGTAAGAATTTGGATTCAACTAATAATGTGTGAGGTTAAGAAAACAAGACTACACGCATGGACGAAGCTTATTATCTGTAGCGAATTGGCAATTGCATTGCAAGTTAGATGTAAGCGCACACTTATCATATGCCTGTTTAATTTCATATAAAAAATGATTTTAAAGATATTGTAACATCTTATCAAATATTTAGTTCAAAGAATAATGTATAATTTTTATATAATTTCTGTCTTGTTTAAACTCAAGTTCATTTATTTGTGGGATTTATTTTTCATTAGAGTCATTAAATGAAAGAGTTCGTTGTAATCGGCAAAAGCAACAAAAGGAAAAAAAAAAGCATTGGGGGTTAATAAAAAGTACAGCAAAAATTTTATTTGAATGGTATGAACTTGCCTCTGGATAAAAATAAATTTTGAGAAATTTATGGTCTTATTTAGTAAAAATATAAGTGTTTTGGACATTGAGTCAATTTGCCAAATTTTGGGTGTGCAAAGAGATCAATGGGGTGGGAAGTATCCTGGGATGCTCCAAATTTGTAGAGGATCGAAAAGATAGATATTTAGTTATGTTAAGGAGAAAGTATTGAGAAGGCTCTCTAATTGGAAAGATAAGTTGCTTTCTATAAGCGGCAGAAAAATTCTAATTAAAGCTATAGTGCAAGCGGTTTCCATTTATGTGATGAGTTGCTTCAAATTACCAAAAAATTTATGTCGAGAAATTGATTCTGTTATAGCTAGATTCTGATGGAGAGGGAATGATAAAGAGTCCAAGATACATTGGAAAAGTTAGAAGACAATGTGTGATTTGAATCATACTGGAGAAATGAACTTTAAGGATATTAGGAAGTTTAATCTAGCTATGTTGGCAAAACAAAGCTGGAGGCCGTAGATGGAGAAGTCGGCCATTGCATTTAAAGTACTTAAGACTCCTTATTTTCTTGGAGTGAGGTTCTTAGAAGCATTTATGAGTTCTAATCTGAATTATTTGTGGCGTAGTATTAGAGAAAGTCAGAATCTACTTCATAGAGAAATTATATGGAGGGTTGGTAATGGAAATAATATCTTGGTCAAACAGGATAATTAGACCCCATACAATACCCTTAAACCAGTTATTTCCTATGATGCAAGTGTGACTGATGTGATAAAAGTAAATGAGTTTAGCTTATCAGACCATATGGTATGGGATGAGATGAAAACACTAGTTTGTTTCCCACCGCATGAAAGCAACTTAATATTATCGACACTGTTGAGCATAAGAAGCGCAAAGGATCGAATGATGTGGTTTAATAGTAAAGATGGTGACTATATGGTTACATTGGGATATAGATTTATGTGCTACAATAGGTGGTGTAAGTGTTCCAAGTACGTCCGGCAATGACTTATTGAGTTGGAGAAAGCTTGGGAGCCTAACTCTGCCACGAAAAACAATTATTTTCATACGGACGGTGGTAAATGGTTGTCTTCCCACAAGAGAGGCTTTGATTCGATGTCGCAGTAGCATTGATATAGGTTGCCCATTATGTGATGCTCAACTAGAAACAGACTTCCATATCCTATGCGGCTGTCTCTTTTGCCAGAGTAGTTTGGGTAGTTTCTAAATGGGGATTCAGGAATATTGCCCAAGATTTTTCTTCTCTAGGTGCATGGATCATGGCACTTCTTCTACATGTTGACAAGGCTGATGTTGAGGAACTTCTATCTATTATGTGGGAGCGACGGAAATCAAGAAATGCAGCTATTTTCAAACATGAGAAAAAGGACCCTCGGGAGGTTGTTGAGTTGGGCACTGGCATGTGCTTCCAATATCGACAAGCAATGGGTGGAGGAAGGTCGAATCTATTTGACAACTGCACCTGATGCAAAACGGTGGAGACTAACTGTGGGAATAAAATTGAATTGTGATGCATCTATTTATAAGTTGGGTGGTGTAACGTGGGTGGGTACAGGTTTTATCCATAAGAAATTCAAGTGGTGATTTTTTGTTAGCAGGTGGGGCAAAATTTGAATATCTTTCAAATGTGAATATGGCTGAATTGAAGTCCTTAATTTTGATGTGTAGCAGAGAATAAGTGTTGGTGACTGAAATTGAAATTGATTGCCAGCAGGTGGTGAATTGGATTAAAAGCAAACAATTCAATGGTGAAATGGGTCACGTTATTAAGGACTGATGCATAGTGATGAATTAAATTAATTGTTCCTCCATTGAACATTGTAAACGGGAGGCAAATAGGACGGCTCATAAAATTACCAGATCAGTTAAGGTTTTGGATAAGAAACAGGTGTTGTGGAGGGATTTAAACGCTTCTCCTATAAGGGCGTAAAGTGTTTTTTGAAATGATGATTTTACTTAGGTGATAATTAGATTGGTACATTAGAAGAATAAGTTTTTTTTTAAAAGTTTTTATATGATAAAGTTTTAACAAGATTCTTTTTTTATGTTATAAAATTACAATGTAAGGATCTACTATTATATCATGTGATGAGTTTTCATATTGTAATTGTTTTGGTGGTTATTAAGGAATTAAATTCACTTTTTATAAAAAAAAAAGTACAAAGAAAATTAATCCTTTTTCTTTTGTAAAGTTGATTTTGTGTCATAAAATTTGTTAATAAAGAATTTAATTGAGCGAAATTTCTAAAAGATTCATCCCATCCGGACTGGAAACAGCCAAGACTCGTCCATCAGTTGGAAAAAGGAAAGAAAATTCAGAAAACTAATTTGGCTTTTTTTTAAAAAAAAAACACACACAAGAAAAAGAAAGGAAATCCCAACAATCTTGGAATTGACATGAACAAATGTCACACCAAATTCCGTGAAGAAGGCGTCCCTATTCTCTTAGCCATGGAAATGAATCTGCTGATGGAGAGTTTTTGTGTTTCAACATTCACAGCCAGACAAATCCCACTACAAATCTCCAGGATTTCTTAATCAAACGGCTGCACAATAGAAAATTTTTTTAAAAAAAGAACATTGGAAAAATGGTTAAAACTAGTATATTACGAATCAGGTTCTCATTATTTTTATCTTTAATGATTATTATTTTTTACAAGTGATATTAGATTATATAATAATTTTTTCATCAAAGTATTGAATTACTTACTCAACTACTATATTTGATGTAAACATATACTTGTTTAAACAACTCTTTAATAAAATTCAATTACCAATTAAGAAAGACATTAAACTGGTTGAGGGTTAAGTGGACCAAACTCTATTTTTTTTTTTGGTTGTCATAGCATTACCCAACGCAGAAGAAGAGACCACCTACAGAATTTTAAAGGAGCTAATCCTACACCATAAGCCACGTTCTGATGACAACCAAAACCAGTTTCTCCTTGCTCACAGGTCAAATATCATCTACTCATCCGCGAGGACAAGCAGGTCCAAACTAAATCTCATCCTTGGATCCCCTCATGCCCCCCCAGGGTACACCCTTGTGCAATCACAAAAGCCAGAAAAAAGAATAATAAATACAGTTTTCTCCCAACCTCCCCATCCTAGAAAGATCAGATGACGACCACAAAACCAAACTGGAAACACCCAAAAGACAAATTCCCCCACTCAACCGAGCTTGGAAGAGAGAGGGAACCCCCACAGTTTGTAGGTCCCGCATGGGGGCTGGTGGCACTTTTGTAATAAAAGGGACAAATTAGTAACCCACATGTCATTTAACGAGGGAAGCAGGGAGGGAAAAACCGGACACGTTTTTTAGGCCTCCTCCTCTGCGATTTCCTGCTCTCTTTCCTCTCTGCGGTTGCTTGCGCTCTCTCTCTCTTACACATAAAATCAGCGGGTAGGGAGAGGAGAGCAAAGCAATCCGAGCTTTATAATTGTATACTATATAAGAACGTCTCAGCGAAGACTCTTTCTTTTCTTCTTTGCTCATTCTTTAGGGAAAGAGAGAGATTCAAAGGGTGCACGAAAATAGCTGAAGACTTTCGTCTTTCCGCATATTTCTTTCACCATGATCTCCTTGCATAAAAGCTGTTTTCTGGTAATTTAAAATCAACCCATTTCTTATTTTGACAATTTCTTGAACACCCATTTTATAGAATTTAATTCTAAAGCCTGAAAATTAAATCTCTTTTACATGTTTGTTCTAATCTATTTCACATTGAAAATCTCAAGTTTTTTTTTTCTGTATTTCAAGGTCTTTTCTTTCTAGCTCTTCTACATTCCAAAACAAAAAATCATGAAAACCTTATCTCTTTTTTTCCTCTCTTGTTTATGCAAATTTTGTTACAATTTTCCACATCTAAGTCTCTTTAGAACAATAAAGATCTCAAGATTTGCTGCAAACAGTAATAAGAAAAAGACTCTTTTGTTTCCAATTATATTTTATTTTGAATTTTGTTATCATCTTGTTGAAACAGAACAACACTGGCATTTCTGGGTCGTCAAGCCCTTTCTCTTACAAGCTGAAGAAGCTGCCACCAGCTTCACTCAAAGTAGCAGCATTAGGCCCCAACAGGGATAGAAACAGCAGCGTTCTAATTCAGAACAGCAACACGTTGAAAGAAATAAGAGAAGAAGGCACTTCTTCTGTTGCTGACGTGGACTCCAATTCCACCGTTACCGGCGGAGATCGTGACGTCTACTATGATGCCGCCGCCACAGAGGATCAGCTTGTCACCCCTTGGTCTATCTCTGTTGCCAGGTAAGATTCTATTATTTATCCTTTTGTAATAACTGTTTTTCTGTAATTTTTGGTTTTGTTTTTGCTATTATTTTATGGTGTTATGAGATTAATAATTTTTGCTGGTTATGTCATGATAGTTTAAGATTTTTATCCATGTTTTTGAGATCTAGTGTCATTGTTTTTGTATAATTTTCAAATGAAAGATGTTCTTATATGTTGTTGGGTCTTATTTCATTTTTTGGTTTCTCTGGCTGACGCTTTTCCCATTTTTTTTTCTTTTGGTTTTTAGTTTATGGTTTTGCTCTTGATGTCCTTGATGTAGAGTCTGTGTTTTGTATTGGATGCTAGATCTTGATGTTCTGCTCAACAGTAATATATTCCCAGGCTAATACAGATCTTTGCTTTGTTGTTGAAATTTTGTAGTTCACAAATTAGAAAAAATAGAAGTTTATATTGTTTTCTTCCCCCGCCACCACCTCTGTCTTTGTGTCAGTCTTTGAGATGATTGAGGTTCCTCTGATACTAAAACGCATGATGCGTTCAATGCACAACTCTGATATCAAGTCCTAACTCTTCTTCATCTGCTGCAGTGGGTATTCTTTGTTGCGAGATCCTCACCACAACAAAGGGCTTGCCTTCACTGAGAAGGAGAGAGATGCTCATTATTTGCGTGGTCTTCTTCCCCCTACTGTTATTCCTCAAGAGCTCCAGGTTATCTACCCTGTTTGAGTGCTTGTACATTTCACCTTTATTTGATTTGTTCTGTTTAAATTTTGTTGATTTTCCAGATTTGTGTAATATTTTAATGAACTTTACCGCTACTCACCAGGTGAAGAAAATGATGCGAAGTATCCGCCAATATCAAGTTCCTCTGCAGAAGTATATGGCTATGATGGATTTGCAGGTATTGATTCACTCTGGCACATTTGTTTTTGCTTGTAGAGTCATAGGTCTTTTGGCTGGAATTATTGCTGCATATTTCTTAATGGTCAAATATGGAGTTTTGCCCAGTTGCATGATTTCTTGCACTTTAGTTTATCATGTGAGTGATATGTTTTAATTTAATAGCTTGGTTCTAATTTTTTTTTCTCCTATTGATATGAAAATGATGTGCATCTATATAAATGGTTTTTATTCTATATTTAATTGCAAAATCTTGACTTCCTTCTGTCACAATTAGCTCCTCCTGATCTTATTCTGTTTTAAATATTTGTACAAATTCTTACGCTGTATATTGTACTCAGAAAGCAATAATACTTGGTGCTTTAATTAATTGCCATGAAAGTCTTTAACAGTTCTGAATTGATTCTTCTTGTTTTCAGGAGACAAATGAAAGGCTGTTCTACAAACTTCTCATTGACAATGTTGAGGAGTTACTGCCTGTTGTCTACACTCCAACTGTTGGCGAAGCTTGCCAGAAATATGGGAGCATCTTCAGGCGCCCTCAGGGTCTTTTTATCAGTTTGAAAGAAAAGTTTGTTCCTTATATCAGAACTGCTTCCTCAGATTAGAATTGATATGGAACTCTTGAATTTTTGCTTCTTTCTCTTTTTGTTTACTTTGATACATACCCTATGTAGGGGGAAGATACATGAAGTTCTGAGAAATTGGCCTCAGAAGAATATTCAAGTCATTGTTGTCACTGATGGGGAAAGGATTCTTGGTCTTGGGGACCTTGGATGTCAGGTATAAGCACTTGGAGACATCTGCTGATAACTGCTTCTCTCTCTCTCTCT
>NW_018397267.1:6734137-6737410 GCF_002168275.2 Theobroma umbraticum | reverse complement strand
CTCTCTCTCTCTCTCATGTGTTTTTGATTTGTTAATGGTAACTTATGTCCTCAGGGAATGGGAATACCTATAGGGAAACTTTCTTTATATACAGCACTAGGAGGGGTTCGTCCTTCAGCTGTAAGTATCCTTAATGATCAGTTATGATGTTGTTATTGCCACCCATTGTTTGCTTTCTCAGTAAGAACTACTGGCAGTCCCATTGCATAAGCTTCACAATTAAACTATATCTTACTGTTAACAATTTTACTCTATTGCATCTCATGTTATGGCTGATAATTGGCTACCATTTGCAGTGCTTGCCTGTAACCATTGATGTTGGTACAAACAATGAGCAATTGTTGAATGATGAGTTTTATATAGGGCTTAGGCAAAGGAGAGCTACTGGGCAGGTACATAATCTTAGAATAAACCTGCTTAGTTTTAGTTATGGAATTGGTCAAAATTATGTCATACTAAAGTGGCTTTGCTCTTCTTGTCTCTAGGAATATGCTGAACTTATGCATGAATTCATGACTGCAGTCAAGCAGACCTATGGAGAGAAAGTTCTCATCCAGGTTAGTGGACTCAGGCGAAGACATCTATGAAATATTGGCTGGATTATACGATTTTAATGTTTGTTTATATGTTAAGTTTATGTTTTCTGAATTTTCTTTAAATATTTTTGCAGTTTGAAGATTTTGCAAACCACAATGCTTTCGATTTGCTTGCTAAATATGGCACAACTCATCTGGTTTTCAATGATGATATTCAGGTTATTCTTTGAGCTTTATTTTCTTGAATCAATTGGGTTTGAACATCTCGCTTATGATTTGGAAAATACTTTTTTGCAGGGAACAGCGTCTGTGGTCCTTGCAGGGCTTGTTGCTGCACTGAAAGTAGTAGGTGGAACTTTGGCTGACCATAGATTCTTATTCCTTGGCGCTGGAGAGGTGAGTTGCTCGAAATTTGTTGAAAGTCCTTGGTTCATTCTAAAGAGGGGACAATCAAGAAAATCTTAAATTAACTAAGTAGAATAAAAGAGAGTTCGACAAGGTTTCCTCCTGCTAGACTCGTTCTTTTGTGGACAATGAGTATAGCTCCAAGAAGTGTGGACAGCATAAGTTAATTGGATGAAAATATCCTCTTAAATGGAAAGTAATGTTAAAAGGTTAAGTTAAAAGTTCAGAGATATTCTCTCCTATAATTTCACTTCTAACGCACTTATTAATTTACTTAAAGGGTGCAGGGGTTTGGAGAGAAAATTCTCTTTAACTATTTCAATGTTGTTTGTAATAGCTGAATCATATTCCCTGCGTCCTGAAGAAACAAGAAACAACCACTCAATTATTGTAAAATTATCCTCTTTCTTCTCTCTTTCTTCTTTCATATTCAGACAGTTGAAGGAGAGCTAGATCTCTCAAATCCTCTTGCTATACGACTATTACAGCTTTCATTGAAAGGTTTAACATATTTAAGTCTCTACTTAGATGATTCATATCACAGTATATATTGGGAAATTGCGGTCTGTGGGAGTTCTAGTTTCCGTTTTAGTGCTCTTCTCACTGGCCGCTCTCATGCTTTATTTTTTGCTAGTGTATGCACTGCCATTTTGTTGCTATGTCTGATTTTTTGTTTGGTGATCTACAGGCTGGCACTGGCATAGCAGAACTCATAGCCCTTGAAATTTCAAAACAGGTTATACTTGTGGCATTAATGATCACTGTTTTTATAATATGTTTTAAAGAAGCCTTATGTAAATTACATCATGGTGCCATTGGAAATAATACTCGATTGTACATGCAGACAAATATGCCACTAGATGAGGCTCGGAAGAAGATTTGGCTTGTGGACTCCAAGGTAGTAAAAATCTGATCAAACTCTTTGGTACAGAGCAGATTGTTCTTCATTTCCCCCCTTCTTTGTTTCTAGTGATTAAATGTTGCATCCATTTTCATCTTTTTGCAGGGATTGATTGTTAAATCTCGCATTGACTCTCTTCAGCATTTCAAGAAGCCCTGGGCCCACGATCATGAACCCATCAAGAAACTTGCGGATGCCGTTAATGTGTGAAATCTCTCTCCCATTTCTCTCTCTTTTCTCACTCCCCAACCACTCCCACCCCCACCAAAAGAAAAGTAAATAACTATGTGAAAAAGGGTTCTCAGACTCTCCAATTCTTTGTCTTACTTTGACAGGGAATCAAGCCAACAGTGTTGATTGGAACATCAGGAGTAGGAAGGACATTTACCAAAGAAGTTGTTGAGTCTATGGCTGCCTTGAATGATGTACTGTATCTCTCTATAAATTTTCTTTATAAATAAATGAAATAATTAAGCTAAAGCCTAAACTTATCCCTTGTTTATGTGGCTGCATGCAGAAACCTATTATTTTCTCTCTTTCTAATCCAACTTCACAATCTGAATGTACTGCTGAAGAAGCTTATACATGGAGTCAGGTAATTCATTCATGCAGCTTGTATAATCTCATTTGTTAAGATTTATCATATTATCTAGTTCAGCCTTTCTGAAGCCTTTAAAATGAACCTGTTCACTTGCAGGGTCGTGCCATTTTTGCTAGTGGAAGTCCATTTGACCCTGTTCAATATGAGGGAAGAGTTTTTGTGCCTGGGCAGGTTATACTTGTACCTAAAGTGGTTTTAACTCCATCTTTGGTTAAGTTTTGCACAGAGAGCTGATTAGAGTACTATATTTTTGTCCTCCAGGCAAATAATGCATACATCTTCCCTGGCTTTGGTCTGGGTTTGATTATGTCTGGTGCAATCCGTGTTCATGACGACATGCTTCTGGCAGCCTGTAAGTGTACATTTGACATTTAATAGGTGCTTTAGAAGTTTAGATTGATAGGAATGTAGGATGCTTTTGAAAACTGACTTATAAATTTGATCCCTGACCTTTTGACCCCATCCAAAAAATGTCTTGTTTTCAATGGTTTTAAGGTAGTATTTGTTATCCGAAAAAAACAAGGATGGTTTTGCTAGGTTCTTTTGCAAGTTGTTAAATCTTTACTTTCTTTCTGGGTATAGCGGAGGCTTTGGCAGCACAGGTGACACAGGAGAACTTTGACGAGGGACTTATTTACCCACCGTTCAAAAATATCAGAAAGATTTCAGCCCATATTGCTGCCAATGTCACGGCTAAAGCATATGAACTTGGTAAATTTCTTTCTCGTTTATAGTACCTAGATGCAATTCCTCTTTATTCAATCTTAATATAATTATTATCCAATTGTTTCATAGGTTTGGCTACGCCCATGCCTCAGCCTAAGGATCTT